>NC_142643.1:2441742-2744772 GCF_053813885.1 Theobroma cacao
TAACGGAACCGCCGCTATCACCTGCGACGGAGCTCACAGTCGTCCCGGTGATCTTCGAGCCCTCACTCTCTTTCAAAGATACCTCAGCAGCGGCGGGAGCGACAGCGCTTGGAGGATCTGACTTACCCGTGGAAGGTGGCGGCGAATCCACGGTCTTCTTAGGGTTTGGTTCTGCCGACGAATTAGCAGCAGCGACGGGTGCGGGAGCGGTGGTGGTGGTGGTGGTTGCGGTAGCGACGGGTTTCTCGGTGGTGGTTGCCATCGGAGTGGTATGTCGGCAGTTAGGGTTGCGTGAAATGTACAAGCGATGTCTAAGAGCGTGAGGCGATGACGGGCAATCTCTCTTTTTCTTTTCTTTTTCTCTTAAATAGTTTGGGTCGGGTAACACTTGCTGGATCTTTGGTATGAGTAAAGAAAACAAAACAATGGAAAAAGCGCGAGCCCAAATGTGAAAGCGCTGCGATATTTTTCCTTTGCGAGATTATTCTGCGATATTGGTCAAAGCACTAGTTATCCGGCGCTGTTTTTATTCTTTCCTCCCTTCTATTTTTACAATTTTTCTATTAGTAATCATTTTTAACATAATATTTAAAATTTTTTAATTATTTAAATAAATTTTTACACTTTTATTACATTTATAAATTTTTATATTTTTATTTTAAATCAAATAAGACATTATATTTTTATTTTTAATCAAATAAACTTTTTATGGTTACTGATTGACTTAATCAAAATATTATTTATCATTTTATATTAAATAATATTAACATAATATACTAATATATCATAATTAATGATTATATAGTATATTGACGTAACGTAATTTATAATGATGTGGCATATTAATATATTATAATAATATAATCATATGATATTTTTTACCTCTCACATCAATATCATATTAGTATCATGTGTATATTAAATAACAAATATTATTTTAATTAATGACAATTAGTTAATCATTAATCATAAGAGTTTATTTGATCCGAAATAAAAGTATCAAAACTTAATTAAAGATAATAAAAAATAAAAATTTATTTAAATTTTCTTAAATAAATAGAAAAATAATTTTTTACCTTGAAAAAGTATATAATCTAATAAAATTTGAAAGTTTGAAGTGAACAAGAGAATAATTATATGAATAGAAAAATACTTAATTGCATCCAAAAATAATTCTTGAATTTAAAAAATAAATAATAAAAATTATTTAATTTTTCTATTTTTAAATGAAACTTATTTTTATATTCTCCTAACTCATCATCATTTGATGAAATAGAATAAGGATGTCAAATAGTAGAGAACTTGGTATGTATTTTTAAACTATCTTAATCTGAATTTTATAAATACTTAAAATTTTTAATTATTACTCAAACTCGTATTCGAATATCTATCACAATCCAATTTTTGAACCATGATCGGTGCAAGGGCTCAATAGGCATAGCCCACCAGGCCCAAACAAGCATCTCTTTCTTTAAAATCTGAAATTCATAATTTTTAATCAATATACTTTCGAAATTAAACCGTGGGAACCAAGTATATATATATATATATAAAATTTTCGAAATAGGGTTATCATTCGTCAACCCTAAATAACAAGGTTAATCATATCAAACATACAAAGTGCACAACAATCTTACAGTTTACATTTAAGCAATTATATACACATGCAAAAGACCTTAACTATCGGCGGAGTAACTATGGGCGTGGGTATCGCTATTGGATGTCATGGTACTTACCAAATGGCGAATACAATTGGACACTTCAATTTAGATTCCAACTATCTCCGAATATGAAAACATGAAGTTAAAAAGAGTGAGTATAAACCTAGTGAGTGAATATAGGAAGGGAACAAGCAAACGATAAGGAAAGTGTAGAAACATGATGCACTTATGTTAAAAACAATGTAATTTAATTTAATTTCTTACTAAAACCCCTGATTTCAAACTTTGATTATTTAATCCCTTAGTGTTAAAGGATCCATGGTCAATCATGAAGTTAAAAGGAGTGAAAACTACAATAGAATCCAAGCAAGGCAAGCATGGCAAAAGGAATCTCGCTGCAGCGAAAAGGCATTCTCGCTGCAAAGAATGAAATTTTGTTGCAGCGAAATCCAAGGTAAAATTTTGAACCAACCACCCCAGAGTTTCTCGCTGCAAAGAATGAAATTTTGTTGCAGCGAAATCCAAGGCAAAATTTTGAACCAACCACCCGAGAGTTTCTCGTTGCAGCGAGAATGCATTTCCGCTGCATCAAAAATTCGGGCTAGTCAAGCCCCCAACACCCGAGAGTTTATCGCTGCAGCGAGAATGAATTTCGCTGTAACAAAAGTCCAGACAATTAAGTTAGAAGAATTCTTGTCACAATGTAAATCCATTATTGCTGCAATGAAAATCAATTTGAACGTATTTAACAATTTTTTTTAACATTCAACATTCGATACAATCACATTTTATTTCTGTAACCTCTATATAACATATATAAACATATATACAAATATCGCCATCACCCCAGCTCTCCCCCTACTCATGTGCACTCCCACATTGCACATTACAATATCATCATCGGGTGCACTCCCACACTGCACCTCACCATCACCATCATGTGCACTCCCACACCGCACACGGCATATATCATTATCATGTGCTCTCCCACACTGCACAGGGCATATATCATCATCATGTGCTATCCCACACCGCACATGGCATATATTATCGGCGTGTGCTCTCTCACACCGCACACTACTAGCACTGTCATGTGCACTCCCACATTGCACACGCACGGTTATAATTATCACACAACATTATCGTTCAAGGCATAACATACATATTATCATAATAGAGGAACACATGAATTCATCACACTACACATTTCACATCATAAAAACGTTTCATCAAAGGCTTGTTCCCATGCATATTTAAAGAAAAGTTCAATAAAATATTTCAAGTGATTCAACCAAATACATATGCATTTATCCCAAAACATTTTAATGCAAATTCACTCACCTTACGATAGCGGGATATTACATCGCTATTAATTCGGGGGCGTATTTAGCTATTTCTACTTGCCGATCGCTCTTTATTTTGTCCGACACGCCACCACAGTACACTATCTTTACTTTTGCACTTCCTAGCAACAATCCAAATTCAATATTTTTAGTGTACATAATTTCTACTTCTCTTTTTCCTTCCATCATGAATCCTTATTCAACTAACTGATGTAAATAGATTCTTTCAACAACCATAGTTCCTCACAATATGCCACTTAAAATTTCAACTACACAACAATAACTATTTCTCAAGATTTCTCAACTATACTTAAAACATCATTCGTTTTTACCTTTATGGTTGCTTGACTCGTACATGCACTCCACTATTCCTTCAAAACATTAATCATCAAGCTGCCAAAATGATTCATACATTATTTCTCCAAAGATTTAACCAACCGTGAGCTTAAAATACAAAAATCCTTACCTTATGTCTCTTGAATCTTGAGACCTACTTGATATTTCTTCAATTACTCTTGAATCACTCACTACCCAAGCCTTTCACTTTTCTCTCTTTTCTTCCCTTAGTCGATTTTCTCTATTTATCTTTTCAAATGCATGGTGGTAGGGTGAAAAATGGCATGGGAGCATGAATGAGAAGAAGAGAAATATCTTTTGGGTGGATAAGAATCGGCCATGGGATAAGGATGAAAAATCAAAGCTTCATTTGGAAGCTTTGACCAAACTAATGGTAAAATTATCATTTTACCCTTCAAGGTTTTCACCCTTTTTAATTGTATCATCCCACAATATTTTAATTTCAATTTCTTTCCATTTTTTCTTCCTTAACACTTGTATCAATTAAAAATAAAGCTTATACTTCAAACGCGGTATTACCGTAATATTTAAATATTTACTTACCCGTGTTAGTTTTATTTAATAAAGACATGCAGGCCCCATTAATGTCATTTTTCTCTGAAATTTTCTCGTTCCTCTTCTCCCCCACTTAGATTGACCATATACTCCTTCTTCATGAAAAAATTTCGACATTGAATAAAATATTAATATTTTAATATTATTTTATTTCAAATCCTCAAAAAAAAATTATTATTTAATTGTTATTTTCTCGCGTGCGAGATATTTTATTTCAAACCATTCATTTCACCATTCATCACTTTTAAACACTCTAATTAACCATAATTGATATCGATAAGTTCTATTAGTCAACATATCAAAGTACGGAGTATTATAATATCTTAATTATTATTCATTAAAAGTTGATTAATGAAAATTAAATTAATAAATTAAAATTAATTCATAAAAAATTAAATTCAAAATCATAATTAAAACAATTAATAAATTTTAATAAGTATTACATTAATTATAAAAAATTTATAAATAAAAATAATATATATAACTAAAATTTAATATTAAAAATTATTATTTATAATTGAGTATAGGTACTCGGTACTCTAAGACCTCTACTACCTAAATCTTACTTGAACTCAATTTTAGGGTATTTTAATTTTATTTAATTCAATCAGATAATACAAGATATCCAATTATAAGATATCGGTTGATACCCTTGATATAAAATCAATTTTATAATATAAATTTAATAAATTAGTAAGTAACATGATCACCTTAAAGTTACAATGTTAGTACAAAATGAACACATATCTTCTATAAATTTAGAAAACTTACTTATTAGTAAATTGTGAACCATATATAATACTCTTAAGTGTTATAATATTTTTCTATGCCTCATCGCATTTTATAATTTGTCGGTTCATGTAACTATATTCTAATATACTATGTTTCACTCTATGGTTGTTGGTGCAAATGAAGTTTAGATGAAATTCAAGGAACCGGCAAAATTAACTTCAATGTGAGCCTTTAATAGATTTTATCTTTAAGATTTTTTTCACCCCACCACTCAGTATACAAAGGGGAATAATGCGAATAATCTTATGGATACAATGAAGCTAACGTCTAACTTTGTATTGCACTTTACGATAGTAAACTGCTAGATTATCCTGAGGGTTTGTAAAGTTGTTTGGCCTTAGAGCCTACTTTCTGCAACAAGTAGATTATAAGAAATTTGAAAACTTTTGTAGATGATGAAAACTTTTGTAGATGATGGAAACTTAAGTGTTTATGTTAAAAGAACACAACACTTTTCTTACTCTTGATATTTCTGCACTTGTTGTGTGTTTGATTTGACGTGTCAAAATGGTTGACAATAAGCCCTTTATATAGACATGCAAGTGTCTCTTCTTCGAGGACACAACCTTTTCATTAAGGCACCATTTTGTCTAAAAGATATCTTTACGTTTTGTTAGACACAATTTTTGGATAAATGTATTGTTTCAATAATTATTTTATGAAGAGATAACTATTCATTCTATAAATTATAACTTTTAAGTTATAACTTAAAACAATAACTTTTCATATTTAACTTTTCAGCATGGTGTCTTTTTAATTTGTTTCGTAACTCTTGGATATCATATTATCAAGAGACATAACTATTCACATGAAAATCTGCCTATAATTTAATAGACATATTATATCATTTTATGTGACATAACTTTTGAATTAAGATAACTTTTCATTATGTGATATAATTTTTTATTTTGAAAATACACCAACAATGGTTACCAAATGATAATTAATACAATAAAAAAAAGAAATGACAATAAAATACAAAAAAAAACTTACTAAAATAAAGTACTTCAAAATTTGTGAAAATATAAACAAATATAAATACATCTAAAGATATAATTTGACGAGAAATGTATATTATCATATTTTTCGTTTAAAAAAATTGTTTGAATCTTCAATTTCAAAAAAAAAAAAATTGTATTAGTTGATAAATATATATAGATACTAATTTAAGCCTTGAACGAATGGAACGACATCGTTTACTAGCTGCTCTTATCGTTTTCGCAACACGACATTGCTATTCTGGCGGGACCATAGGAAGTGGACTGTCAGACTTTCAGAGTCCTTCACTCCATCATAAAAACCAAAGCCAGCAAACAAAGACAAATTCCATTTCCGGAGAAACGGAAAAAATTAATTCAATTTAAGTGGATAAGATTTATTTAAACCTTTCTCCCTTTCTCATATTCAAAATTTCCCAACCACAGAAATAGTATTATTTTTTGTAATTATTTTAACTCTCCACCGCCGAGCTCGAAACTCAAAATCCCATGGGTTTAGCTTCAGCCGTTCACCACGGCGGTGGCATTCGAATCGCTCTTAATTTTGATCGCAGGGTTGCGCCAATCTCGCCTCCGGTTCAAGCTCCCAGATGGACCAAGCTCCGGTTCGCTCATCCTCGTCTCTCTACTATTCAATCAGGTCCCCCGCTATAATCTTTATGTTCACGCGTTAATTATTTAACTGACCTGCTCGATTTTTATTTTTTTTTCTTTTGCATTTTAATTTGTGATTTCAGTTATCAATATCCGCCGCACGCAATACTTCCCGGTCGTCCGCTCCAGAGGAATGGAGCAGGAGGATTTATCGACAGGTAATTATTTTTATTAACTTTATGAATTTGTGTTAATCTTCAAAATTAGAAGCATTTTGTTTTGATTTTATTGTTGTTCGAGAAAATGATGGATTTATGGAATAAATAAATCAGCAGAAGGGGAGAGGATAGCTTCGTATTCATATGCTGATTCAGAGGAGAAACTTCAGGAAAATGAAACTTATGCATCGTCTGTTAAAACTGTTGCTCTGTGGGTGGGTTCTCTGAAATTATTGTTATTTATCCTTTATTGAACAATGTTTTGTTTTGAGTCATTCTAAGGATTAAGGACATTTTGGGCATTAATTCCTACGTACAGGTCTGCGCCGCCGTGGCTTTTGGAGTTGGTCTGGGATTGAAGGAGGGAGTTGGCCCGGCATCAGAATACTTTGCTGGGTATGTGGAACTTTTGAGTTTGGAAAGCTAACCACAAGTCGATTCCTATACATCTATCTGATTGTCGTGGTCTTTTCATCTCTTTTTTAATGAATTTTATGCTTTCAAGTTTGGGTTTAACAGGTTTATTCAGTTATATCAACAATTATGATTCCCTTTCAGGTACATATTGGAGCAAAGTTTGTCAGTGGACAATTTATTTGTCTTTGTTCTGATTTTCAAGTACTTCAAAGTGCCACATATGTATCAGGTGCCATACATTTATCTATCTGCTTAAGTCAATGCTATAATTCCATATGACTATAGAGCCTAAGGCTGTCAATATTTAGCATTACATATCTGAGAAAAGACATACTTGCGCAAGATGAGCTATTCCATGTTAACCTCTGGTAATTGCAAGTTTGTTATGTTCAAAATGTAGAACCGGGTACTATCTTATGGTATTGCTGGTGCAGTCATCTTCCGTTTGTCATTAATACTGCTTGGAACAGCCACCCTTCAGGTAGATCATTGTTCACTTATCAAATTTGCATCTGTTTGCACATGAAGCATGCTTTACTGCTAGTCTGGGCTCATATATTCTGCCTGTGCTGTTTTAGAGGTTTGAGATTGTCAACCTACTACTGGCTGCTGTACTCCTCTTCTCATCTTTCAAGGTTCTGTATCTCTACTGATTGGTTTTGCAATCATATTGGTTTCTATCTATTATGTTGTGCTGGAATCTTATTTACCATATTCACGACAGTTCTTTTAGCTTCTCCATGTGCTATGTTTGATTCATTGAGTTCAAATTATAGTGGCTCATCATTTTCTTTAATTTCTGATAGCTATTTTCTGATGACGATGAGGATGACAGTGATCTGTCCAACAACTTCATAGTGAAGACATGCCGGAGATTTATCCCTGTCACAAGTAATATTTTATGTTTGCATTAAATCCCCATCTACTTTTTGTCTAAGTTCGTGTAGTTTATTTTGTTTATTCTTTTAAAGGTTGAATACTTATGTGCAGACTGCAAATCTTTGATGTTTTGTTGAACCATTTGAACTAATTTCTTTGCATTAGTTAATGCTTGTGATCTAGATTTAATTCTTTTTGCTTTTATCATTGCAGCTAATTATGATGGTAATAGATTTATAACAAAACAGGATGGCAATTGGATAGTAAGTCATCCTATTACAGTTTCCACATTCTCTATTCTTGTTAATGCCATCATATTGTATGTCATGTGAACTATAAACTAGCAAAATTTTCATATTCTGAAAACTTTTTAAGTTCCTTTACTGAGTTCAATGAATTCTCCATTCTAACAGGTGTCAAACATTTTGGGCAGGCCACTCCTTTGCTTCTCACAGTAGCGGTTATTGAGCTCAGTGACATAGCCTTTGCTGTAGGTCTCATGCTTCCTCACCCATGGCTGGCATATGGACTTTGCTGGTTAATGATGTAATGATATGCAATTTTTCATTTTCTTCAGGTTGACTCAATACCAGCTGTTTTCGGTGTTACACGGGATCCTTTCATAGTTTTTTCATCTAATCTCTTTGCTATCTTAGGTAATTCTTGTTACATATTCTCAATATAAATCTTTCTCTCTCATGGTGGAGGATTAATTTACTATGCTATTCCTTGAAGGTTTAAGGTCACTTTACACACTCATTGCTGAGGGTATGGCAGATTTGGAATATCTACAGGTAAAGTTTTACCGTCTTGAGTTTCTTGTGCATGCCTTTGACTGCATGCAAGTGAACATGTAGGACTTCAAACATATGTTGTATATTGAAGAGAATGTGATGAATTTTCATATATAATATGATCAAAGATTATCTGGGTCCTTGAGAAATACATCCATGCAACTTGTACAAATTGGTTCATCGCAATATTCTGCTGGCAATTTTTAATTCTTACATAGATTATTTTTGGATGTTGATAAGTACCAATTTTTTCTGACAACTTTTATACTGGTTTTTCTGTTCCTTTCCTTTGGCAGCCTTCCATTGGAGTTGTTCTAGGTTTCATTGGGTGCAAAATGATCCTTGATTTCTTTGGTTTGTACCTTGGATCCGTATCAATCAATATAAAATCTCTTTGATTCTGTCTAATAACTGAAAAGAG
This sequence comes from Theobroma cacao, assembly GCF_053813885.1. Classification (NCBI taxonomy): domain Eukaryota; kingdom Viridiplantae; phylum Streptophyta; class Magnoliopsida; order Malvales; family Malvaceae; genus Theobroma; species Theobroma cacao. The sequence goes on from NC_142643.1 coordinate 2,450,772, forward strand.
AACATTTAACATTTTAACTACTTTTCTGCAGGATTTCATATATCTACAGAGGCATCACTTGGTTTTGTAGCGGCAAGTCTTGGTGCTGGAGTGCTGTTGAGTTTAGCTAAGAAGGCTGACTTGCTGTAATCAAGTTAAATGCAAGAGCAGGTGAAGGGTCTGTATTCTGTATGTTTATTCTTCAATATAAGGAAGCACGCAAAATGTTGCTCATTCTTTTTTTTCTCACCTCTCTTCAACCTTCAATGAAGATCAATGATAGCTGTCTCGTTCTTCCATGTCTTTTTTTGCTCATTTAGTAACTCCTTTGTTTTTTGTTCTTGACGTGAGGTGAAAAGAATATATTCAAGGAAAGCTTTATAAAAAAATTACTAGTATCACCAGGCATAAATAATTAAAAGATTGCCGTTGATGGGAGAAAGTTATTTTCAGTAATGCCTTAAACAATTTAAATTTATCCATGATAGATATAGCTGAATATTTGTAGAGATTGTATACAATGTGAAAGAAAAGCAAAACGTCGCATTAACCTCATGCTAACTTAGCGAGGACAGGAGTTGGACCATTTTATAGGGATAGATCAGGGAATATTATTCATGCGCCAGCCACGGTGGTTTCATGCAGTTGCTGTCTTATAAGCAAGGCTGGGGCACTTCTCAAAGGAAATAAATTAGCCATCTTTCTGCTGTTTAAGGAAGCTGTTTTTGAGTCAGATTCTGCTGTTCTCATATCTTCAGTGAATGATCCTTTTAGACCTCTTCACTGGGAAGTTGATGCTGTAATTCAGAGCATCAGGTGGTTGAGGAACCTCTTCTTTCAGGTTTTGTCATGTTTGTTGTGAAGAAAACTAAGTGGCTGATTGAATTGCAGAAAAAGCAAAGTTCAATTATGCCCGTATGAGTGTGTTCTTACACCCAACCAGATCTTGAGAACCTTATCTTGTTGGATTCTTAATTTTAACGTTTTGTTTGTTGAATGTCAAAAAAGAAGAGTAAGTTTCTGCGTTTGTAGTCTATTAACATTTATAGGCTTTATTGTTGCTTAATCGAGTGAGGAATGAAAGAACGATTAAATGGTGTTCTCTCTGTAATGCATTTTTGCCATTCAATCATGTTTTCATTTATTATTGGTCTTACTGTTATACTTACTGAATCATTCTTTCATTTAACATGAACTTTACCAATAATATTATTATTTTACTGATGCATTTTTGCATGTAGGGCGCTCAAAAAGTATTTTTCCTCAAGGTATTTATCTTCAAAGCAAGTCTTGTTTATTTCATAAAAGCAGGAAACTTTTAATTGAAGTCACCGTAGATGCTTGAGGTATTGAATTTGATCTATAGCTCATTATTTAAGAAAAAGTGAAGCAAAATTCTTAAGCAGGTCTGTGCAATATCAGTTCGACAACGATCTGAACTTGCAGACCAGTCTAAAAATGATCCAGCCTAGGCTATGACAGATGAATTCTGAACGGGAACTTCTTCTTAACCGTTAGAATTAAGATTGGAGAAGGGAAATATGTATTAGGTAGATCAATATTCCAGTTTAGGAATTAGTATTCAGGTAATCAAAATCTATCAGACAAGAAGATCCAAAGATAATACAAAAGAAGGTAAGAAACCTCTTCTAAAGACGTGCATTTAACTGAAACTTGAATCAGACTGAGGTTTTGCTCCTCATGGTTAGGATGGTGCTGCAGAAGAACCTCCTTTGTTTGATGGAACTACCAGGTTTACTTCCTTGACTGAAAATAGATTGCACTTGATCTTCAGGCGCCGTCATTGGAACACAATGGCAAAATCATGAGGGAAAGAGTCTTGATTTGGTTATATATGCGGACAGCAACTCTGGAGGGCCTTCTGTTTCCCCAAATGTAAGCTTTGAGGATGATTGGATGTTGAAACATTAGTGGTCTGTTTAGATTATGTATTAACAACTTGCATAAGCATAACTATACACAACACAACTTTTTGAGAATTGTTAGCTAAAAGTTATCAAAGTGGCTAATTAGGTAGTTAATACTTTGTGCTAAATCATAAGAAGATTTATTAATAAGAATCTGATTAACATGGATCAGTACATAGGGAGGCATAGCTCCCAATAAATGATTGCTTATCACCTGGAATAGGAAACAAACAAGTTCTAAAGCCCATAACAAATAGCAGAAATCCTGCCTAGGAAACAATAAGTATTAAAGCATCAGATTCAGTTACACAATGAATTCATGCTCCCAGACTTTGGATTTCATACTTTGGCTTGTCCAAAGTCTCAGGGCTATACATCTCAGAATACACCAAAAAGCAGAAGGTTAATTAATTCAGGATTACAATCAGAGAAATCTGCATCAAAGTATTCTGAGGCTGCTGCTGAAGTAGATACTTGATTTGCTATTGCTGTTGGCAAAAAGTTTTGCATGCCTTCAGAATATTTAGGTTCTTCAGCCGGCAATCCTTCCTCAGCTGCAGCAAAGCCCAATGCTTCCTCATATGCTTCGAGTAGATATAGGTGTTGCTGCTACAGTGGCAGAATTCTGAGTGTCTTCAATTGAGCGGTTGAATCTTACCCTTATTTGCTGCTCAACTTCTTCAATTTCTAAACCTCTTTTTCCTAAAGTATCGATGGCTTGAACCCGCTGATCACTCAGTGTTTGGAATGGTCCAAACTTTCTTCAGCACCCATCATGATGTCCTCAAGTTCCTCGAGTGTCCATCCAAACTTCACAAGATGCAAGTTTTATAACAGTTGATCCTTTTGAACAATCTTCTTTCTCCGATTGAAAACTTTCTTCAGCCCCTATCATCATGTCTTCAAGTTCTTCAACTGTCAATATTCCATCTTCACAAGATTCAAGTTCTTCAACAATTGATCCTTTTTCACAGTCTTCTTTCTCCGTTTGAATTACACCAGTTGCATTCTTGTTTCTAATTTCGCAGAGGACGAAATCACTCTGCAAGAGAAATAAACTTGCATAATCAAGCATGCAAACTATTCGCAACTTCTTAGAACCCTTGACCAAGGCTGGATAACAAGGAATCAATATAACAAGTATTGAATATGTTTCTAGAAAACTCAATATGCAGAAGCGGGAATATCTAAAAAACTGAAACAACATATGATATAAGAGAGAGTGCACAAAGTATCAGTGAGCAAACCACAAGAGATGGAAAAAAAGAGAGCACAAAGCAATAAAAAAAAGCACAGCCTGCAACTCATGTATCTATTTTTTTGTGACACTACCAGTTCTATTTTTTTTAGGTTTTTATTACAGTAATCTTCTTTCTTAAAAACATATAAAGGGAGAACTTACCTTATCATTAAGGAGCGAAAATTCATGCATCAGCCAATGTCCATTGATAGCATTATTGGAATCAGAACCTTTAACTTCGAAGACAAAAAGTTTGTTGAAGCCGACATGATTATTCTTAGAATCCATAACAAGATAGGTGTTTTGAGCTTTCCATGTCCCACAACCAGCCGTCCGATCTATCCTTCTTCCCCTACCATTCTTCTTCTTCAGCTTAGTGAAGACATAAAACTTATCGGTTGAAGTCTGATTAAAAATCTTCCATGGCTCCTTATCATCTCCATAGATTTCACAGTCGATGACTGCCTGAGATGGTAACGTTTCTCCTTTTACCTTCTTCAAGAGGTATCCGAGAACGAGCTCTTCTTCAGTTGGGACGAAACGATAACCCATTGGAAATTTCATCGTAGTTGACATTACTTGATCAAAAGCCATTCTTGATTGTGAACAAGTTTTTGTTATTGTCTTACTTTGACTAAAACTTTTGGTTTGTTTCCAATGATCAAGACCTAGGTCACTGAGTTGGTTTATCAAGATTATAATCCAACAGTTCATTGATTTTATAATCCAATGGTCACATCAAGCTTTCCCCAGTTCTTCATAGTTCACTCTGTAAATGAAGTGTTACAAAGCTTAGTATACATTTCCCGCTTATTTTAACTTATTCCTTGTTTGGCTCCCCTTTTGCACTTATTTCTTGGAACATAGAATAGTGACTAAAGTTAATTATTCCTATTACAATTTACATAACATAGGATTATTTTGTTGCAAACTTTACATAAAATTTTATTATTTTATTACAAATTCATAATATATTATTTTATTTTAAAAATACAATTTACTTGATTATGACATTTAAAAGAATTTCCATATTCAATCTCTCCACTTTTTTTTTTTTAAAGTAGAATCAATATTCATTAAAAAAAACACACAAAAAGTAAATTAGTGTCTTCATGCTTGTAACATCAAAGCTTGTAACAAAACAAAAATATTTGTAGAGTATATCACGGATCCTACATTAGAGAAAGATAGGATGGATTTTAGATATATAAACGTGGATCTTCTATGTGAACTTGTGATTTATAGACTTATTTAAACTTTATTTTCAAAATTTAAAACTGTACAAGGTTAGACTTGAATTTCGACCCATGACAAATGGTATTAGAACGTATTTGAATTTTTATTGATGTGGAGTCATCGAAGACTCAGATTACTGTAAGAGTTATTCTCCTCTATAGGTAAAAAACTAATACAACGAAAGCGTTACACAATTGGGTAGGATAGAATGTCACGGATCTCATATCAATAAGAGATAAAGTGGGTCTTAGATTTATTAAAATGGATCTTTCACCATATATTAAGCATGTCTTTTGAGTTAAAAATGTGAACTTAGAATAGTGACTAAAGTTAATTATTCCTACTACAATTTACATAACATAGGATTATTTTGTTGCAAACTTTACATAAAATTTTATTATTTTATTACAAATTCATAATATATTATTTTATTTTAAAAATACAATTTAATTGATTATGACATTTAAAAGAATTTCCATATTCAATCTCTCCACTTTTTTTTTTTTAAAGTAGAATCGGTATTCATTAAAAAAAAACACACAAAAAGTAAATTAGTGTCTTCATGCTTGTAACGTCAAAGCTTGCAACAAAACAAAAATATTTGTAGAATATATCACGGAGCCTACATTTAAAAAAGATAGGATGGATCTTGGATATATAAACGTGAATATTCTATGTGAGCTTGTGATTTATGGGCTTACTTAAACTCTATTTTCAAAATTTAAAACTGTACAAGGTTAGACTTGAATTCTAATCTATGACAAATGGTATTAGAGCATACATGAATTTTTATTAATGTGGAGTCAATGAAGACTCGGACTACTGTAAGAGTTCCTCTCCTCTATAGGTAAAAAACTAATAGAACGAGAGCGTTACACAATTGGGTGGGATAGAATGTCACGAATCCTACATCATTAAGAGATAAAGTGAGTATTGAATATATAAACATGAGTCTTCCACCATATATTTGGCATGTCTTTTGAGTTAAAAATGTGAGCTTATGATTTATGAGTTTACTTAAATTCTATTTTTAAAGTTTAAGTTTGCACGATATTGGACTTAAGTTTTAGCTTATGACAATAAACATGCCTCTAGATCCCCCGATTACAATGAGATTGGACTTAAGTTCTAACTCCGACTTAAGTTCTAGCCCGTGACAATAAACAAGCCTCTAGATCCTCCGATCACAACAAGATTGAACTTAAGTTCCAACCCGTACTTAAGTTCTAGCTCGTGACAATAAACATGTCTCTAGATCCCCTAATCACAACGAGATTGGAATTATATTCCAACCTGTGACAATAAACATGCCTCTAGATCCCCCAATCACAACATGTTAAAATAAACATATGATTTAGGACAATATTATGGAAGGTATAACCCTAAAACACTAAGATAATTTATGGCTTTTGGTCGTGTTGTCTATATCTATATGTATTATACAATTTATTTATATCTATAACCATTAGAGTGGCATAGACAAAACTTAATGTAATTTAAACTAAACTTATCTGGATTTAGACATTTGCTAATATTGTTATGACCGAATTAAAATTAATTAATTTCAAAGAATAACATAACTTTCAAATTAATCATAGAAGTACTTGCACATTGTATAAAAATTAACTAAAAATTTAACACTTTACCGTTTGAAAACAGAAATAAAACATAAGGTTTTTGTTGTCTTTTTATAAAAATATTATATTTTTTTATATGTTGGGATTTATGAAAATTCAAAAAGATAGAGAGAACTTATCTCAATTTTCTCAACGAGCTAGGAAAAATTGAGGAAATTTTACAAAAAAAATTTTCCGAATCTTCCCAACGAGCTCACGAAGACTGGGAAATTTTGAAAGAAAAATTTTTCTCACTTTTTTTAATGGGTTGGTGAAAACCAAGGAGGGTTGAACAAGATCCATAAATTTTGAAATAAAACATTTATTGTATTATCATAATTTTCATTTTTTTCCTGGAAGGATCTCCTAAATTTATTACATCCTATCATATTTTATTAGTTTTTTATTTATTTTTTTGTGCTTGTAATAATTTTTATGAATGCATCCTCTTGGAAAAATAATTTATGAGAGTTTTATATTAATATTATTAACCTACGTTTTTTATTATTATTATTAAATTTTCTTCATATTCTAAACAAATATTATCACCTAAGTACATTATTTATTTCCTTATAATTTTTTCACTGGATTTTTATTAGTATAAAAATAAACAATAAATAATAAGCCAGAAAGAAAATAATTACTAAACAAAGTAAAAAAAATAAAATAAAATAAAACGACTCATACCCCTTTCGCGCATGCCTGTTTTGGTAATTGGAATTTGTTAATTCCAAACAAATTTCTTCACCGATTGAAAAATTCGTAGGAAACCGAAAAATCACTTGAATCGTAATCTTCTTCGAAGAGAAGAAAATACCTTTCTTCTTTTATTTTATTTTCTGGGTTCATAGATTGGCAAATGCTTTCTGTGAATGTCGCTCTGTATTTTCGTGTGTTAGCTTGTGTTTGCTTGCCTCTTGTCTCTTTGTATATGTTTGCTGGTCTCTGTATAGGGTTTGTTTCTGTTTTGCATGGGGTTTGCTGGGTTTGTATGGGGGATCTGCTTCTGTGTTTGCCTAGGGTTTTCTTCTCTGTGTGTCCGTTCCAGTGTCGAGGGTTAGAAATTTATAGGTCTTTTCACTTCCTTTTTTTGATTGATTTGCAGATATGTGATTTTAATTTCCTTGATTTGATTCGATTTTGGGTAGATATTTCTTGATAATAATATTTAGAGCTTTAGGATTTGTGAGATGAACTTTCCTTTTTTTTTTGTTTTCTTTTGATTGATTTTCTTGAATTTTTTATTTGTTTCTGTTTTTGAACTTTTGTCTGGTTTGATCCAATTGTGTGTTATTTTTTCTGATCTTTGTTGTTTGTGGGCTTGCTAGGCCAAGGATAATTGCTTGTCTGAATGTGATTTATTTATCTTATTGGGTCATAAGCCCACTTACCTTTATGACCCAAAGACAACAAAAATAAAATAAAACAAAATAAACGCAATGAAATGAAATAAAATAAAATCAAATATGGAATTAGGTCAGGACAAATATAGCCTCGCACAGCTATCACCTTTGAACTTATGTTCATTTAATTTAATCATAAACAAAATTCAAGACATACATATAAATCAAGACATTAAAAATTAATTAGATATTTCAGGATGTGTTAATAAATTAGTGATTAATGAATTATTAATGTAAATTGTTAATTGTTACTATAAATTACGAGTTTGTTATAGTATAACTTAATATTCTTGCTAGCACTATAAAAATAAATTTCAATATATTTATATATATATTTTTCCTTTTTAAAAATATCTAATTAATTATTATTTCCATCAATACACCTACCGCTCCTATCCTTCATTTTTCCGCATCATTATGTCAACTTTTCATTTTGTTGGTTTCCTTACTCGTGTTCGGGAATTACCCTTTCCGCCTTCAAACAAACAATTCATCACCAAATTTCATGCAATTCTTAAAGCCTACTGGTCTAATGGTACCTCGACCATTGATGTTGATTGCGGCGGCTTATTGAACAGAGAGAACAGGGCAAAATTACGAAGAAACGTAGGATTACCGAATAGGTGACAGACGGATACCGTCGTTGATGACGACTTTCAGGATTTCTCCATCGTCGATTTGGTCAAAGCTAACGTAGTAAATACAGCAAAACGGCTGAGAATAAAATTCATTCATCCAAGAAGAAAACAGGAAAGACTTGAGACAATTATGGGAAAATGTAACCTGCCATGATCTTAACCCTGAAAACGGCTCAATACATCCGAAGAGAAAAGGAAAACGTGACCTGTCATTTACGTCACTGCTGACCATCACATGGATCACTTTAACCCCTATATAAGGCCAGTACTTTCATTTCGCTTGTGGACACAATTGTGAGCCAAATTAAATCAGTACGGCCAACCAAAAAGAAAAAGAAAGGGCATAACTCTCCAGAATTCACCAACAGCAATGGCTACTGAGTAAGAATCTTGAACTACCTTCTTCTCTATCAAGTTTGGCTTGTGGGTTTCTCTAAAGTTCATGTCATTTAAGTCTTTTCCCTTGGTTTGTGATTTTAGTACCGTAGAGGTTTTGCCTCCGCCTTTGGATGCTACTGCTGAGCAACCCCCTCTCTTTGATGGAACTACCAGGTTTCACATTCTCTTTTCTGGGTTTTCTTTAGAATTGTGTTTTCTGTTAGTTTCTTTTTTTTTTACTGCTATTTTGTTTGATTATTTTTCTTGCCCCGATGATAAAGTTCACCTTTTTTTTGTTAAATCTTTTAAAGGTTGTATACTTGTTATACTTGCCCTTTTGCACAGCGTGTGTGGATCACCAGGAATTATAAGGTTTTCTTATTCCCTTGATTTTGTTTGCACTCTCCTTTCTTTGTAATTTTTTGTCCTGATTTGTAACGGCCTTTAGTCTTCCTTTCCCAACTTTTCATGTAAATAATTGATTTGAATGTTGTTGAGTTGCAGGGGCTGCAAGACAAGATTAAATTGGTTCCTTTGATCCTTCAAAACAGACCTGCTTGGTACAAGGAAAAAGTTTACCCTGAAAACAAGGTGAGTCATGTGAAGATAATAATATATTATGCCTTTCCAATAATGAACAAGTGAAAAAAGGTTGAAGATCTGTTGTAAATTTAATAGAGCTAGTTGACCTTGTTTGGGATCGCATCTCCAAGGTCAATGGAGAATTTTGTCAAATGGTGCTTTATGGAAAATGTTGATCCAAGCTATTCTGTCATTTTGTTAAAATATTTTGATGCTTGGAATTGCATTTGTTCCTAGTATATATTGAGTTGTGGCTACTGGCGAAAGAACTCTTTTGAATAAGAAATTAGTGATAAATTTCCTAGCACTACTTTTGCAGTCTTGGTCAACCTTAGGGTCACTATCGAAGTTTGAATTTTATTGGACCCTTTTCCTTTATTGTTTATTATGTTAATTTTATTTCCAGGTGCCCGCCTTGGAACATAATGGGAAAATCATTGGGGAGAGTCTTGATCTAATTAAATATGTTGATAGCAACTTTGAAGGACCTTCTCTTTTACCTGATGTAAGATCCTTGGACTCGTTTAGTACCCTCGATGAAGGCTTCTCTTCTATGTCTAAATTAACTTAAATAATCTTTTGAAACTGTTTTAGGATCCTGAGAAAAAGAAATTCTTTGAGGAGTTGTTATCATATCTGGACACCTTTGTACGGACAGTGTTTACTTCATTTAAAGGGGACCCGGCAAAAGAAGTTGGTTAGTATGTGCTGCTCTTTTCCTGACTGGGTTTTTTTTTTTTTTTTTTAATTATATGAACTAACTAAAATTTGTAACTTGCATCAGGTGCTGTTTTTGATTACTTAGAAAATGCTCTTCAGAAATTTGATGGTCCATTCTTCCTTGGCCAGATTAGTCTGGTAAGCTGGCTTCCCAGAGATGCTAAATTGGTTTCCTTGTGCTGCAATTTTAAGTCGTTGTTTCTTAATTGAGGTGCAATGTATTCAAACGTGTAAATATTTAAACTAATGATAATCTCTCAAAAAATTATAGTTTGGTTGCACTGTTGTAATTATAGGTTAGGCTGTATTATTATTTATCATTTGAGCTTCTATGCTATGATATATGAATGGAATTTTGTTGTTTTCAGGCGGACATTGCCTACATTCCTTTTGTTGAAAGATTCCAGATCTTCTTATTGGAGGCGTTTCAGTATGACATCATAGCAGGCCGGCCTAAACTGGCAGCATGGATTGAGGTATATTTTTTGAAAGCTATATGTGCTGTCTACATCCACTTGTGAAATTCACCTGCTATGGGCTAAATTTCAATGAAAGAATTGGTTCTACCATCATGTTTACTTGTTTGGTTGTAGAAATGTAGAATTGATGCTCTGCTCATTTTTTAGCCATGCAAACCCCATCAAAAAATGGCCTTGAGATTTTAATATTCTCACTGCTGCTGAAGACATGCAGGCTTTGGCAAAGTTGTTAAAATGCTTTGCACATTGAGAATTGTTCTGCTAACATCTAGTTCACTACCTCTTAGTTTCTCTCTCTCTCTCTCTCTCTTGTTGCCTTCATGTTTGCCATGAATGCTATTATTCTTTTCAAATTAGCCTCAACTTTTGCTGGTGTTTTTCTGCCCCTACTGCGTCATATTCTTTTATCATTTCAGTTCTTGTCATAATATTTTTTGTTGTCATAAATTTGGCGATGCAGGAGATGAACAATATCGACGCCTATAAGCAGACAAAAACCGATCCGAAAGAGCTAGTGGCATTTTATAAGCAGCGTTTCATGGTACTATAATAACTTGGCGCCTTAACTTAGATTAATACTGTTTCATCATTGGGTAATTTTGCAAGAAGCTGCTAACTACTGAAGTGAAATCTTGTTGCAGGGCCAAAAGTGAACTTGCTGCCATCTTAAGATACATACATGATGATAAGCTCAGTGTTTCCTCAGTGTTGTTTGTTTTTTCTTCTTTCTGTCCAAAGCTATGGTGTTCTTGTGTCAGTGTCAAAGACTTTGTACTTGTACTTGCCTTCTACAGAAATAAATTTGAAGCACTGAGATGATGTGTTGAATTTGGCTGTTCATATAAGTTTCCAGTGATACAACTCCAAATCTAAGTTACCCACTTGGATTAATTTATGCTTTCCCGAAGCTAAGAATTATGTTGACAGATTCTTTTGTATTTGTGCTTACATTGTAATTGAACAAGAAACCAAACAATGGATTATGCAAAATTACGAGGGTGCCAGTCCAATCCAAGCCCCGACAATGTATGTCGCAAAGGATTGCCTTGCCTTTACATCACCAAACAAAACGACAGTGGTAAATAAGAAAAACGACAAGAGAGGATAGCGTGGAGTTAAATAATCTGTCGAGACCAGATGACCATAGGATTAGAAGCACTCGACTGGAGCCCACTCGGTCAAACCTTTAAACCTCACCCGTCTGTAAGTGACAGTTATGCCTATCGGCGTACTACCGTTTCAAAATGTGGAAAAGAAGTCATCGCCATTCGCCCATGTCGCACACGCCACTATCAATCTGAAACGGATCCAGTGATTTTAACATCGCCATAAACATAAAAAGCCCGCTAATTTAAACACGTGCCAATCAGTTCAATTACAGGAGTAACGACTAGAACTGGAAACAAAAGGTTCGAAAAACCAGCAACTTCAGCTGGGAGCTTACTCACGAGATCAAAAAAAAAAAAAAAAACCGCGAAAATTCAGTTAGCACAGATCAAGAAACATCCTTAGATCTTCCGAATCATTAAAATTAAACCCAGAATTTTTTGTTTATAATAAAAAAAATTTTAAAAACAAATTGTAGGTGTTAATCGACCCGACAATGACGGAGTCGAACTTGAATCTCCTTGAAGCTCTCGAGCCAAAGAGGTACTTGAGTTTTCAGTTTTCTTGTTATTACATTTGTCTTTACAGCCTGATTTTTCTCCTTTTTATTTTGACAATTTCTAGGTTTTGGAGTTCTACTGTTTCAGTTAGCAAATTTTAAAGAAAAATAAAAAAAAACTAACTAATTAAACAAATCTAACTTCTTTCCTTGGTTAGTCACCTTTTTCAAGCTCTCATTATTTTTCTCTTAAATGGGTTTTAATTTTTTGAGCTAAAAAAAAATAAAGTTGAGTGATTGGTGTACTTTTAACATGGATTTTATAGTTGTTTTGGTGGGTTTTTAGAGTGTAAAATGTAGTAACAAAAGAGTGGTGCGATGTTTCTTTGTGAAATGTGGCATGAGTTTAATGTGAAGCAAAAGAAAGCTATGGGCAGTTATAGAATTGCAAGTGTTTGTCAAGTATGTTGTTGTCCTTGTTAAGCAGGCGCTCACTGGAGGTCGATTCCAGGCAAGTTCAGTTGTTTTCTAACCCTTTGCATGTTCATTTATATTTTAAGATAGATAATTTTATAAATCTGTTTTTTTTGGGGTCTAAATTTCTAGTCATATCTGATGTTGAAATTGTTTATACTTATAGTCAGGATCCTAGAGCGATGGGATCCTTTCTTTTTTTTTTTGAATTTTTTCTTTGTTTTCGGTCCTCTGTTTTGATTTGCATTTGAATACATGCACAATAATGTCGACAGGGATGCCTATGGATTTGCTGTGAGACCTCAACACATACAAACATATAGACAGTACGTTAACATCTACAAGGTACATTTTTTCCTTCTAGGTTTAATTCTTAGTCGAATTAGCTGTTGTTTGCATTTGCCATAAAAAATATGTATAAAATTTATGTATCCTCAGTTTTGGTTATTGATATAGTAATTCATTATACCAGGAAGAGGAAGAGGAAAGATCAGAGAAATGGAAGATCTTCTTGGAACAGCATGCAAAACCTACTGAACCATGCTTTTCTGAGGTGGAAGATAGAAAAACATTGCAGGCTGAAGCTACTGAGATGAAAGAAAAGCCTCTTCCTGAGGAAAATAAAGAGAGCTTGCATGTAGAAGCTAGTGAGGGAAATGAAGAGGCTGCTATTGAAGCAAAAGAAGAGACTACTTCTGAGAAGGAACACAAAGTGATTTTTCAGAGTGAAGCTACCCAATTGAATGTAGAAGCTGCTTCAGAGGAGGGATGTAGAAAGACATGCCAAGGTGAAGCTATTAAAGTGAAAGAGGAGGTTGATTCTGTAGATGAAAGCAAAGAGACATTGCAGACTGAAGCCACTGAGTTAGAAGAAGGGGTTGCCTCAAAGAGGATCAAGGAAGGGGATGCTCCAAGTACAAAGCTTGATTCTGCTGGTTCAACAGAAAAACCTGATTCTGCTAGTTTGCAAGAAAGTAAAACAGAAAAGCCAGATTCTGCTCATTCAACAGAAAGTGAAAGAGAAAAGGAGGTGCAGCTTGCAGAAGAAACAAAGACACGTAAAGTTGAAAGATGGGCTAAGACTAGACCAGTCCTTTGTGCCATTGAGAATATGATGAATTCACGGGCTAAGAAGGGAAAGAATATGAAAAATATGAATATGAATGAAAGCGGAGACCATCTTCCATCAATAAAAGAGGCAAGATCCCCAGAACCAGAATCTGAGGATGAGTTCGAGGAAAAGGTCTGTGTTAATGTGAGGTCTTCTAGGGAAGAAAACGATGCAGGCAATGAGACATCTCAAGAATCCTTTTTCCCTTGGAAAGAAGAGCTGGAGAGCCTCGTTCATGGAGGAGTGCCAAAGGATCTCAGAGGGGAGGTGAGGTTGAAACTTTTCTATTTGGTATGTCTTAATATTATTTTGTTGAAAATTGCATTGTCTGCTATAATATGGTCATTGCAGGTATGGCAAGCCTTTGTAGGTGTTAAGGCTCGACGAGTGGAGAGATATTACGAGGATTTGCTGGCTCAAGAAACCTATGAGGATGATCAGCAAAGTAACTCATCTGGCGTGTTCAGAAAATGGAAAAGGCAGATTGAGAAGGTCATTAGATGCATGTGCCTTGGACTTTATCGTTCAATCTTTTCAATTCGTAGGTGCTACACCTTTTGCTTTATATTGTCCTTACAATTCTCCCTAGACTAACTTGTCTGTTTATTTTGCAGGATTTACCGCGGACTTTTCCAGGTCATCCTGCTTTGAATGATAATGGTAGGGATTCCTTGAGGCGTTTACTTTTAGCCTATGCTCGACATAACCCCTCTGTTGGGTACTGTCAGGTAATTGTTGAATTAAAAGTTCTTTCTCTGCAAATTTAGTTGAACTGGGACTACTGTGTTAGTATTATCTTAATTGATATCTCTCTTTCAAACTTGAACCATAATATGGCAACTGTCTTCTCCTTTATCTGTATAAACCAACTTGTACTTTTCATAGTTGTCCATCTACATCATAAGCTCTCTCTCTCTCTCTCTCAAGTTTTATTTGCACTCTTATATTCTTTAGAATCTATCTAAGAATCTTTTCTTTAGAAATTATTTAAAACTTTATCCAATTTCTTATCATTTCCTTGGTTTCAGTGATGCTGTTGCTGTATAAGTACAGCACAAAGAGGTCATAATTCTGTTGATTATAAAATTTTGGGACCTCACAGAACAACTCGAATGTTCTAAAACCATGAACTTATGTTACATTAGACTTTTTCACCTTATGAGTTGATCAAATTGCTCACCAATAGTTCATAAGTATGTATAGTTTTTTCCTTCCTAATCTGTTTCGCCAGAACAGTTGTGAGCATAAAGTTTAAGTGCAACTTGAAGGCTTGATAGTCCAGTAGGGTATTAATGGAAATTTTTATTTTAAAACACATGTCAGCAGTTTTCCGTTTGGATTCCCAGTTTATATTTGTTCTGAATGGATCTTAGTGACCTCTCTCTGCAAGTGATTAATTTTTTAATAATTATTACCCCTTGTTGCTCTTACTATTTTCATTTAATTTGACATAAAAAATATGCAGGCAATGAATTTCTTTGCTGGATTGTTGCTACTTCTGATGCCAGAGGAAAATGCCTTTTGGTAGGTTCAGGTTAGCTATTTATAAAATGGTTGATTTCTGAAAGTAGTTACTTCTATCGTTAGTATATTTTGTACAGTTTATCCTAGAACTGGTTTTGGGGTATGCAGAACCTTTTTTGACCACCTTTGTCCCAGTAAATTGTTGTGAAGAACTTTTTTGTACTTTTCCCAAAAAAGGAGTCTCTTTTCTAAACATGGCTGTCTTATTCTCTTGTGCTAGTTTTTGTACAAAGGCATAAATGGTTACATGCATACTCATGATACAAGAATAGCTAGGTCAGCTTTAAAGACTGATTTCTTTCGATGTATTCTCAGGACCTTGGTGGGCATTATTGACAATTATTTTGATGGGTACTATACAGAGGAAATGATAGAATCTCAGGTTTTTTAATTTGTTAAATTTCTTTCTTTTTTTTTTTTTTTGATACAATTGCATGTTCTTTAGCAAATGTCTCTAGTTGCCTTGCAAGTTCAGCATCTATCTTCATGTTCACCAACGTGCTGATCTTGGAGTATTTCTTAAGGGATTTTGCCAATTTACAACTTATGACTCTAATTATTTATATTTTCATAGGTTGACCAACTTGTATTTGAAGAGTTGATGCGTGAAAGATTTCCCAAATTGGGTTTGTTTGCTTTTCAACATTTTCTTTATTAATTATCTTCTCATGCATTACATGAAATAATATGGGTAGATCTTTTTCATCTATGCTTCTGGTGCAGTCAATCATCTGGATTACTTGGGAGTGCAGGTGGCATGGATTTCTGGACCCTGGTTTCTTTCCATATTTGTTAATATGCTTCCTTGGGAGAGCGGTACGATTTGGAGTTAGTGATGCAAGTTAAATTTGTCTAATTATTTCACTCAAAACGCTTAGTTCTAAGCACCCTGCATTCTCTTTGTTAGAAATCATGTTTACCTAGTGATGGATTTCTTCATCTCAGTTCTTCGCATTTGGGATGTGCTTCTATTTGAAGGAAATCGTGTTATGCTATTTCGAACGGCCCTTGCTCTAATGGAATTATATGGTATTGAGATTTTATATTTATAAAATTCGTGAAGCATTAACTGTGGATGATGAATTCAAAGAGCAGTCTAGTTACATGAAGTTTACTGTAGGTCCTGCCTTAGTTACAACTAAAGATGCTGGGGATGCCATCACTTTGCTGCAGTCCCTTGCTGGCTCAACATTTGACAGCAGCCAACTTGTTTTGACTGCCTGCATGGGGTTTTTGGCTGTGACTGATGCTAGATTACAAGACTTGAGAGATAAGCATAGGCCTGCTGTGCTAGCAATTGTTGAGGAAAGAACAAAAAGAGGTCGAGTTTGGAAAGATTCAAAAGGACTTGCATCTAAGCTGTACAGTTTCAAGCATGATCGTGGGTCACTGCTGGAAGAAACAAAGCCTGCTCAAGAGGTAGCTGATGGAGACATATCTAATTTGGAGACTCGTTCGTCGAATCTGGATGAATTGCTTTGTAGCCTAAATGCTGATTCAGAAGTAGATTCCCTACCAGATCTTCAAGAACAGGTAGTTTTCTTTGTTTGTCTTCTTAACACTTGTACACTGCATTTCTAATATTTTAGGAAGCTATTCACCAATGGTACCTGTTTTATATTTCATGGTCCACATGCTGCAGATTGTACATGCTTAATCTATTGACTTCTAAGTTCCATGAGCAGTTGACGTTTGCCTACTTTTCTTTCACCTTATCAGCTTTAACCAAATGCTGGTTTGAGCTGCCCTTGTTCAGTGATGTGAATATAGAAAATTACATATCAGATTCAAGAATTAGCATGGCTTCAGCACAATCTTGTATAACCTGGGTAAAACGATATCGATTTAGATCTGTTTTTGCATTTTGATGAGCCACTAAACATCAATGGTGCTAGACAATGCAAATAAAAGAACATTGAGAGCAGGTATTTTAACTACAATGCTTGAACTGTTGAATGTTGATATGATTGAACATATAGCCTGTGGCTTCTTCGTATGACTTAATAAAGGCTTGAAAATTCTCTGCTGTTAAAACCAACCTCCTTAAGTTATGCATTTTTAACCTAATAACCCTGAATGAGCTATAATTATACTCACTAAAACTTATTCTAGGTTTTCAGATAGTGTTTCACTTGTAATTAATTGGATTGATATGAGTAATCACTGTGCAACTCCTTTTGAAATTTCGATCATTAACAGTTTATGCGCAGGTTGATTGGATGAAGGTTGAGCTATGTAGGTTGCTTGAGGAAAAAAGAGCTGCCATACTCCGGTTAGTATTCTACTGTCTGTGGTTTCTGATTTTTTTTTTCTCTAACATCTATTTCTACTTGCCCTGCTTTATTCAATCATGGTAATATAATAAAGCATCATGTCTGCCACTTATCTCAACATTTCAGCGAAGTTGCTTCATTCAAGACAGCTACAGATGAAAGTGCATCTCCTGAAACTATAGATAGCAATCTACTTCAGAATTAGGAACCATTTTCATGTTTTCTTGACATGAATTATTTCTGATGTTGTCAAAGTGCTTCTAAAACCTATCATTTTACCTGTAACCATGGTTCCTGTTCTTTTCCAGAGCTGAGGAGCTAGAGACAGCACTTGTGGAGATGGTCAAAGAAGATAACCGACGGCAATTGAGTGCAAAGGTATATGTAAATTTATTTGTATGAATATGTTATATCTGCCCAACTTATCATTTGGTCGATGGTAATACTTCTCCTATGGCTATGTAAGCTTTGGGTTACTCAAGTTGCTTGCAGGATTTGAAGTTTTTTAATAATGCTGCAGATTGAACAGTTAGAGCAAGAGGTGGCTGATCTACAGCAAGCCCTTGCTGATAAGAAAGAACAAGAAGCTGCTATGCTTAAGGTTAAAATTTTGCCTCTTGTTTCTCTAATGCATTTTTTTGGAACTATGTTTTAATGCTTATTCTATTATGAGTTCTCTAGTGATTTTTAGGTTCTATGTGCTACAGGTTTTGATGCGGCTAGAGCAAGAGCAAAGGATAACTGAAGATGCTCGCAGAAACACAGAGCAAGATGCAGCTGCCCAGAGATATGCAGTTACTGTGCTTCAGGTTCTTTACTGTTCTTGATGTCCTTGATATGACGGGAATGTTAAACTATAGATTTTATATTGTTCTTCATGTGTGATTGAACGAGAAGTTCGAAGATATTTGGGTATACACCAAAGAGGACTACTCATTCTGTTTTTCATTTGAGTTTGATGCTAGATGACATATTGTTGCGATGTGACTCCTAGCACAAAACTTAAGCTACTGATAGGCAATTTGTTCAGATAACAACTTCATGGCTTGGTTAAGCTGTCAAATAGTTATGCATTTCCCCCCATTGTCCTCAACATTTTACCTCAATTACATTATATGTCTTATATGTTTCTCTGTAAAGTAGTTCTCCTGTTGGCATAAGATGATTGCAGAATTTAAAACTTGAATGGCTTAACTATTTGGAAATTATTTTATACATTTATCTTTTGATATGTTGTACTCCCCTTAACTGTCTCAAGCCTTTCACTACAAGAATTGAGATTTGTTCTTTTCTTGTAATTTGTGAATTATGCAGTTCCTTATTAAGGTGCCTCATAGCTGATTGTTACTTCCTTTTCTGTGCTCTGATTGATTGTGAGATCCCATGAGTAGGGTGTATTTCTCTTTCCTTATTCTTTTGTGACTATATTGATTCTCATAAAATGATACATTTGCAGGAAAAATATGAGAAGGCTATGGCTTCTATTGCTCAGATGGAAAAGAGGGTGGTTATGGCAGAATCAATGTTGGAGGCTACCTTGCAATATCAATCTGGCCAAGCTAAAGCACTATCATCTCCACGGTAAGAAACATTGTAAGCCTCACTCATCTCCATTTCTATATCCATACATATTCAAAATGTTCTGATAAATTTTCATTCAGCTTGATGCTGATGAAGAAAACTAAGGGCCAAAAAGCAAAGAGCATAGGTAAAACTAAAATCAAATCTTATTCTAACCCTTAAGTTAATGCCCCTAAGTGAAATTTGAGAAGAGAAACTGCCAATACATATGCAAGCTTCATGTGACCCATTTTCAACTTTGCCTTGCAAAACAAGCATTCATGCAGTAATATCTGTTCTCTAAGCAGTCCAATGGTTAGTAGACCAACAAATGACAGAAGAATAGGAAGTGGTGTAGAACCACACCTTTATGGCAGTACCAGGGCTTTACTCAATATTGAGGAGTTCCGTTCTTATCATAACTAAGGTTGGATGTTTATAGCTGTATATTCTTAATTTTGTTCTTTCAGTCAAATTTTTTATTTTGTCATTCTCTCTCTTTCTTCACTCTTTCTGTAAAAAAAATCTGATTCAATGTGTGTGTGTGTGTGTGTGGATATACAGGTCTGATGGAACTGATTCAGTGTTCAATCATCCAGTATCTGATTGAGAATAATAAAATAAAGTATTTATAGTTACATGTTCTCATAAATAGGCAATTCTGCAATTAATCGTAAACATAATTAAAACCCGTTCTGCATTAGAAGGTCAATGTTTTCAAATGAGGAGAAGAAACAAAGGCTATGCATCATTAAATTGCAGAACTTGGTACAAGGTCTGTTTGTCATTATAAAATTCCATTCTAGGGAACAGGTTGAAAAAGATTTTAGGGGAATAATCCTTTCTTTTCTATTTAAAAGCTTTCATTGAACAATTAATTTTTTGCCGTTTTTTTTAAAATATGAACTGTTGTTCACTTGTTTCTCATGTAAGGAAATAAAAAAACTGCATTCCTGGTTGGAATAAGATTGTAACCCGTTTGCAAATTATAATTGAAAACAGTCATCTTTTATGGCTGAGATCTCAATGACATTCAACTCTCTACTCAAAAGCAGGACAATGCTATGGTGCAAGATTTTGTTTATGCATGTTATGAATTACATCTGCTTAATGGATATTTTTCCACAAGCGGCCAGATGCATCCACATAGTTTGTCTTAACAAAGATAGCATGCTTTTGTAGGGCTCAGCGTAATCAGGCCTCCACACAGGACAGTCCCAGAAGAAAGGCAGGGATATTGTCATTCGGACTTGGCTGGCGTGACAAGAACAAGGTAAAAGTATGCATTGCTGTGTTTTGGCAGGTGTTACTGCAAATGCCGCAGTGGCTTTGTGGTCCTCATGTAGATGAAATATTTTATCTAACTGTTTTGGAGCATTAACCGCACATTGTGAAATATCAGTCTATATCCTTGAAATAAAGTTTATGGTGCTACAAATATCTTGAGGTTTTTTGTTAGTTTTAGAGTTTAGAAAATGCTGCATACCTATTTTCTTTGCCTTTATTTGAAGCTTGTAAACTTGGATTTGATATGGCAGGGCAAACCCAATTTTGAGGAGTCTACAGACGGTAAATCCTGGGAGGAAACTTAAACCCTAGACCAAGAGAAGAACTAGCCCTGGTGCCATATCATTCTTTGAATTTGTGCCTCCACTGCCAAGAAGTCACTTCTCTGCATCTGTTCTGATATTTAATAGCTCTGTTTCCTTATCTGTAGTTATGAGTATACTGGCAATTAATTAATGGTAAGAGAGGGGTCTATTTGTATAAAGTATCAATTTGAACCCAAGTAGACTTGTAGAAGTCAGATTAATTTGACTTTAATCAAATGTGTAGCAGCACGTTATACATTAATCAGCAAACAAAGATTTTTATTTTAATTTCCACAATTTTTGAACCATTGAATTACTTGATTCTATCATTTCTATCTCTTTCATGCATTCAGTGTATAGTATGATTGTACAAGAAGATATCACTGCCTGATAAGAAAGCATCTGATTATATTATGGATATGATTGAATTTTCATGTACATAGGAAAACAGCAGCTACAAATATCTCCTAACAACAAACGCAATAGCTTATAAAAATGTGCCTTTGGTTTGTAAGAAATAAGCAAAATTTGGTAACGAGGCATGTTATGTAAGGCAGGCACTATGCATTTAGCCTGAAACTCCTAGCCCTGTGATTTCATTTACATTAAAAGATGCCACAACTCATAACATCATCATTACCAGCGTCTATCAATAGTTGGCAGATCCCAGGGAAGCGTCCAATGAGCATGAAGAATCCAAGCAAGTATCAACTTAACCTTCTCGTTCGATCCCTTTCAGACCCACTGCCACCGTTGGGCTTCTTATCTCTATCTCTCTTCGTCCGTGGAGGAGTACCAGGGGCCAAGCGGGAACCCTGCACTGATTGTGTATCTGGTTCAAACTTTTGAGAAGCAAGGTAAGTCAAAGCTGTGACTACATCAGCAATGAGAGGTCGCATATTTGGCTGCTCCTGAACACACATTGCTGCCACTGCAAGTGCTTGGAATAAGCCTCTTGGAGGATACTGCCCTTGAAGCATTGGATCAGCCATTTGAGAGAATTTTTTTCGGTCTTTGAATAATGGCCTTGCCTGCAACAAAGGTCAGGATAGAAGTGAAACTTTTGCAACCTGACAGAAAATCACTATTTTTAGCTTTTATCTATAAGTTTTTCTTGTTCTTGTTGCACTCCTCATCAATATGTGAAATAGCTAATTTAATTTATGGTTGAAGACTAATTACAACAAAATTGGAAGCAAGCCAAAGTTTTAGATACATTGTTATCTGTTTCTTACCCATGCTACTAGATTCTGTTCCCCCGCAGCTTTTGAATTGTCAATTGCTTTCCTGCCGGTTATGATTTCCAGAAGAACAACCCCAAAGCTATAAACATCTGATTTCAGAGTTAGTTGACCAGTCATTGCATACTCTGGGGCACAGTATCCATAGGTGCCCATAACCCTTGTAGATACATGGGTGTTATCGCCAACAGGCCCAAGTTTGGCCAAGCCAAAATCAGATAGCTTAGGAAAACATCCTTCACCAAGTAAAATGTTGGAGCATTTCAAATCTCGGTAAATAACAGGGGGGCTGGCTTTGTCATGTAAATACTCCAACCCTTTTGCAGCCCCAGCAGCTATTTTCATTCTTGTGTTCCAGTCCAGCCTTTTCTTACCAGGTGAAATGTCTGCGAATATTAAGCATAAGAAATCATCCTCCTGTTAGAGCAAATGAAAAACAGAGAAAAAATTCGGTGACAAATAAAAAAAACATGAGGAGTTAATGCAATACATACCATGTAAATGATCTTCGAGAGATCCTAAGGGCATATATTCATAAACCAGAAGCCTTTGATCTCCATCAGCACAATACCCAGTAAGATTAACAAGGTTAGGATGGTGAAGTAGGCTAAGCATTAAAACTTCAACAAGAAATTCCCTGTTCCCTTGCAACCCATTACGATCAAGTTGCTTTATAGCGACAACCTACACCCATCAAGAAATCAAGATTCAATTGCCACCTTAGGCGAAAGCAAGCCTTCATTTGACTTGTATAAGCTGTTAACTTTGTTTCAGGTTTTTCACTTTACAACTAACCTGATTTGTACTCTCCAGACGCCCTTTGTACACTCTACCAAAACCTCCTTCTCCCAAAAGGCATTCTGCTCTAAAATTCTTAGTTGCTGTTGCCAATTCACGAAATGTAAAAATCTGTGCAGCAATATGTTCACCCCCTCCACTTCTAGATGTCTCCCCACTTGATGAGGAATCTGTTTGCAATTTGTGTGAACAAATAAAAGATGATGAAAATGTTGGCAAAAACCAATAATTGTTTGCATTTGATTCTAGAGGAGATAAAGCAAGGCACAACAAGGAAACCACATACAAAATAGGAATGCAAAAGAAAAACACCAAGAACACACTGAGCTGGATTTTGCCAAGACATGCGCTAAAGACTGATCGATCATCATACCACAATTTCACCTCACAAAATCTATCATATTGCTTACAAAATCTTCAAGGCATATGCAACATATATGAGGTGTATCCAAAATCCCATCTGAGCAAGGATTTTGCTACTTTGGTCCATCACTTGAAATTAACAGACAAAATGAAGGAAAAAGAAAAAGGGTCAAGGCTTGCCAAGAGTTACAAATAAAGAGGAAAGAAAATAATCAGTGACAAAGTGCAACCCTTTCATTATGTACTTGCACAGAAGTTTGTCACCTAGAAATACTAATACTTTACGTTAAAAAGAACAAAATTAGACAGAATCCCAAACTATAAGTAAAATCCATAAGCAGTCTAGCTTGCAAAACAGAAGCAGTACGTTTAATTACCTCATACCTACCAATATGCATGCAAAGAAATTACCTTGTAAGCTACTGATAAGCAAACTCAATAAAGAAAAAAAATAAACAATTGATCAAGCAATCAAGTCCTCTAATTTTTTTTCCTTTCCCCTTCTAAGTATACAGGATATTGATCCAAAATCTATCCGAACATCCAAAACAAACCTGAATTACCTAACAACTGATCAACTTGCATAAAATCCAGATAACGAACACAAGTATTTAATTTCAAAAACCAATAAAACACATAAAAACCATACTATTAGTTAATCAACATAACAGCATAAAGACCTCTTTCTGTCACAGTAACATAAAAAGAAAAAAAAAAGGTCATACATTTGTTAACTTTTATATAATATAAAAAAGCATTACCTGAAGAAGGTTTGATTTGATCAAGTGGCATCTGCTCCATCTTTTTGTTCTTCTTAGACTTATTAGCTTTGGTATTTGATTTGCCAGAACAAGGAAGCCACCCCATGATTCTTCTTCCTTGCTTCTTTCTCCCCTCTTTCACTTCAAAAAAAAAAAAAAACCCTTTACTGCTATCAAAACATTAAAACAACATCAACCCATTTCTTTAACAACCTTAACATCACTCAAAACAAAGAAACTTTGATGCAGATTTCACAAGCTTTTATTACAAAAGAGCCCAACGTTTTTGTTTTCCAGTAACGTTTACTTTTTTTTTTTTCTGATTTCTTTTATTCCTTTCAGAATTACGTTATTGGCTTAAAGATTTTTAATTTTGGACCACTTATTCATACGGTGTCGTTTTAGGTGCGTGGAACTGGAGTCAGTGAGATGGTCCTCGAACGTGGGTCCCATTAACGGGATTCAATGTTATCTTCTTTCAATTGAAAAAGAATAAAAGATAGATTTCCTAACCGTCGGATCTGATTAAATAATAAAATAAGACCGGCTGGGGGAACGTAATTGACGGACGTGATTGAAATTTGCACGTGGACTTTGGTCCATGGAAAAAGGTTTTCATAGTACTATTAATTTTCCCTTTCTAGGCAAAACTTTTTCTTGGCTCTACATTTGACAGCTGGTCACAAAACAATCATGCAGCCATATTTGAACTACATAGTAAAAATTTAAAATGACAAAGGAACATCCAGTTCAACTTTTATAAATTAATATTTTTAGTATTAAAAAACTATTAATTAATTAAAATATTATTTAATTGATAAATTAATCATTTATTAATTTATATATTAATTAATAAAAAATTAATTTATTAAAATATTTTTCATTTTTTTCAAATATTAAATAGAATATATATGTACCGTGCATAACCTTTTTTTAATACAAAAACACTATATTAAAGCTTCTTAATATAATAAAATAAGTTATAGAAAATACATCAATTTAGATTTTAAATTTAAATATTTTTTTATTTGAACTATTTTCACAAGTTCATAATTTCAATAAAAAATATTTATTAAATACAAAAGATATTTATTTATAAACTCAAAATTTATTTTTATTTTTATTATGAGATCAATGACGTGTTTTTCTATCTAATTGTGCAACTTCTCTGTTGCACCGACTCTTTTACTCATAAAAAAACTTAATTTGATATTGAAATCTCATTTCAACGAAATGTTGAATATTTAGTTATGAAAAAATTTATCAATAAAGCCTAATAAGTTAACTCATGTTTCTTTTTGGTCGGGAATAAATTATGGGTTGATGGCACATCATAGACACCAATATGCTAACAACAACCTCTCTTTTCTTTGATTAAACTTTAACAATTAGCTTAGCATTTGGTCCCGAAACCAACAAAATCAATATTTGCGTGAAAATCACGGATATTAATTATGATCTTTTTTCATAAAATAAACAAAAATAAGGAGACATGGTCAAGATTTTTCTAGATTCTGGAAAATTTTGATCATGACCTTGGTAACAAAACGAGTGAAATTAACAATAATCTATCGCCAAGTCCACATCATGGACCCCAAATAGAAAATCACTGTCATTCATATGCAAAACAAAGGACGTTTAGCTAGTGCATTTCAATGTCAAACCAATATAAATTTTTTTTTTACAATATCTTAACTAAATATATGAATTTAATATAAATAAAGTACGTATTCTTTTTTGAAATGAATTTTATGTGTATGTATACGAATTAAATACTTATAATATAGTAAACTTTGTCATTATTGTTATTATAAGATTGATATTGAGAAAACTTTGGTAGTATAAAATGTATTGTATGGATTAATAATTAGTAAAACTTCATTTGCTGTTTGATTGCACCTCTGCTTGGGAAACATGGAGCTCATGCTGCCGAAAATGGGGTGTCAATTGGGTCTTACCAGGTGATGCTCCCTCATTCTTTGATTCATGGATAAATTACCCTATTTCTGCCAACCAAAAGAATGCTCGGAAAATGCTTTTTTTATGAAAATTTATAGAGATTGTGTTTTTTTTTAATTAAAAAAAAAGATTCAAATTTTACTTTTTAAATGAAATATATATATTAACTAATAAATTAAATATTCAAATACTATAAACATCGTACTGACGTGAAAATGAAATTATAAAAAAAAAAATTTATAATTAAGGGAGAGAGGATTCGAATTCTGTTCTTTAAACAAAAAATCATGCATCAATCAATAAACCAAATGTTCGAATGCAATTATAAAAAACTTGTTGCTAAACAAATTGTTGAATTACTCTCATCGGGCTCTGGTTACGGTGCAAAGGAAGATGACGGATGGGGTACATCCCCACTAGCATTTGTCTCATTGCTGCCCTTAGCAAAACGAATAAAGCTTCCAAGCATAGGAAACAACCACTTGGAATCCCTCCCTCCCTCCCTCCCCACCTACCCCACCCCCACCCCCACCCCCACCCCCACCAGGCTCCCTCAAACTTAATACAGACGGTGCCGCCAAAGGGAAGCCAGGACCAGCTGGCATCGGGGGTGTTTTGAGGGACCATCTTGGCTTCATAAAAGTTGCATTCTCCAACCACATAGGCATTGAAGAGTCAAACTATGCTGCATTTCAAGCCATTCAGGAAGGAATCAGATTTTTCTCTCACCATGAGCCACATCCGATGTCCTGGAAGTGGAAAGTGGTTCTTCCAATGCCATCAGCTGGACTAAAGACCACAACAAGGTCTGGCGCATGAAAACTATCTCCGATGCCATTGAAGTCTATTCGTGTGGCTGCTCTGGAATTTCGTTTAAACATATCCTACGTGAAACCAACACAGTGGCAGATGGATTGGACAAAGTGGGTGTGACAAGGACCAATAATTTTTGTGCTTGCTTCAGGAACTTACGCAGGGATGAAGCTACTGACCCACTCCCCTGATCTTTCTGGTTTTGGTGTGCTGAGCAGTTTACCTAAGTTGTTGTAGTTCATTGCCTTTAAGTCTTGATAGTTTGACTTTGTGACTGAGTGTTATTAGGCACATCAGGACTCTCCGGATACTTGCCCGTCCCTATGTGGGGGACCTTTTTGATCTTTTTGCAAGTCACTATGTGCCTCTCTGTTAGTCTTCATTGAGAGACATCCTTCAGCAATAAAATCTCAGCCTTTCAAAAAAAAAAAAAAATAGTAAAACTTACTTCAAAGCTTTTGGACATGACTTTTTCTTGTTATCTCTTTGTGAAATTTGGGTTATTGTTCAGTTCCGTTTCTTGTTTGTGCCAATGGTTTCTTATCGTCATGTAACAGACGTATCGGTTAAACCCTGCCATGGACATGCCGATGGGACGTTTCCACCAATGACCGCTGCAGCCTCCACCTCCACTTGTCACTTTTAGCCCAAGAAAGAAATGTCCGAGTGAGGGTTGGTCTGCTTAGCAATAGATTTGGTTTCTGATTATTTATTTCCACTTCAATTTTTTCTATCATCTGCAACATGGGATGTTGATGTTATCTCTCTCAGTTGCTTAAGAAGGGTTCAGGAGCATAGTAACAGAAGAACATTACTCCCAACTTTGAAGTGAAATAAAGAGAAAATGCTAGCAAGGAGGAGGACCTAGCCTTTTTCAGTGTATAAAAATAAAGAAATGTGAAAGTGTTGGGATCAACCCTACAGCCAATTGAGATTGGTTAAGGTTTGATTTCAATCATACAACAATATCATTCATATTGAGTTATTAAAGATTTTTCTTCATCAATTACAACAAGTTATAAGTCTAATTGGATGAAGTTCATAAGATTAATATGCCTTGCAAAGAAACTATAATGGGTTACAGTTATGAGATCTTTATGCATCAAAGCGTAATCTCAAAATGTTCCTGGTCAATGTATCATTGAGACTGGACATCAATGATACTTAAAGATTGGCATATTCTATGTTCCTTACTTGAAAAGTAAGCAACTGATCTCATAGATTGAAGTATAGAGATACTTGGAACTAAAATGTAAGTGTTTGCCTATGAGAGCAAGTTCACTGAACATGATTCTCCATGATAAGTGCATTTGGTATTTCACTCAAGTGTTTATGCAATATTTCTCATGTGTCAATTATGTAAATACTCTCTAGACTTGAAACACTAGGTTGTCTTATGTGTAGAGTGCTATACTTTGATTTCATCCCTATGAGTGCCTAACTAAGGATGCCTAAACAAGATGCTTTTGGGTATAGCATGAAACATGTGAAGGTAAATGAGTGGTCAATATAGGAATTATCATCCCAAGTGATGCAGGGAATATGTCATAACTGTTCTTTGTTGATATCAGCTTATTGAAGTCATTGACCGAGGTGACTTAAAGATTATGAAAGAAGTTTCATAAGTCTTTATAAACCTGATGATCAAACTTTAAAAACGAATATGGAGATCAATAAGAGTAGATACCGCATCATACTCTTATTATCTCTAGGATATATGATGAGGGAATGAATTACACTGAAAGACTGATCATTGAAAAGTTAAATCAAACCATCTTGACTCTTCTAACATTTGGGTGGCCATGATGGATTGTTAGATTCCAATCTTGATTTATAAACTCTAGGTAGTTAACTTGATTAATGATAAATATAAATTTGTTTAAATTTATCTAATTCTAAGTTTAATTTAAGAATTATATGTTGAGTTTATTGTCAACATGTTAGAAGCCTAATGAGTCACACACCTAAAATGAATGTTGAAAATAAAAAGAAAGAGGTGATTAAGTTGGACTTAATCAAATTAGAAGTTATGAGCTTTTCAAGCATTTGATTAAAATTGTTTAATTAAGTTGTGCCTAATTGATTAAATTTGTTTAATTAAGTCATTGGGCCTAATTGATTAAAATTGTTTAATTAAATTGTTGGGCTTAATTAATTAAATTATTGAACCTAATTGATTAAATTAAACAATTAAGTTAATTGGACTTCTATAGGACTTAATTAAATTGTTTATTCAAATTATTGGATTAATTGGTAATTACAAAATAGTTTTGTAATGAAGGTTTAAAATTAATTCAAGGTATAAATACCTTGCTATAGCCTCCAAACAAAAAGAGTGGAAACAGTTGAAAAAAAAAAAAAAGTGAACGGCACATTAAAAATTCTTTTGTCTTGTCGTTCATTGTGTGAAGAAAAATAATTTTTCATTCACTTTATTATTATTTTTTTTTTTTTTTGTGTTCAGCACTACAATTTTGTGTGAATTATGAGTTTATGAAACTCATCTTTACTAGCACATTGTCAAGGCATAGCACTTTTAATCATAAAAAAGAAATTTCTCATTCATTGGTGTGGATCACCATTAGAGGCTACACAAGAATTCCTTGGATAACTTTGGTTTGCAACAACCGAGCTAAAGTGGTTGAGTTTTTTGAAGGCTAATTTGGTAGTTTAACAAAAGATTTATCAATTTTTGTTATTTAAGTAAAGTGATATAATCATATATTTTTATTTTAATTTAATTATGTACTCGATTTGGCATGAAAAAGATCATAAGAAAGTAAAATGTAAATTTAATTTTTAAATTTATTTTTGTTGCGTTTTATTTGTATATAAAGCATAATCGGCCCTCACCCAACAAATAGAGTATGAGCTGACACCATTTTCCTCTTTCGCCAAGTAAGAGACATACATGTCATAAAAAGATTCGAGTCATGTCAATGCGGAAGTAACCTTGCAAAAATAAAATGTCAATGCACAAGTAATTTGTATCAAAATTCTGCAGATAGGTAGAGAAGTAGAGGCAGCAAAAAGTTCCGAGTGGACTTTGATGCCTTCTCTCTGAGATAGCATCATAATCAACAGACATTCTTGGCATAATTGCCAGAAGTTAGGATTGATCACTTAACTAACAAAGACCTAAAGCTGCCCTGAAGTTGTTACAAGACCTCTAGAAACCTGAAACAAAGCAGTGCTGATATATATAACATATTAGATGTGCAGTTATTACTTATTATCTCATGGAGGAAACAATTAATTTAAGAAAGAATGCAATAAGTTGAAGGCAGGCGGCATTAGAAGAAGATGAGGATCCGTAATGTCCTCCCTCTAATTTGAATTGCCAACAGAAAACTGCCTTCATAGCTAAAATTCACAAGAAGGTGGCATAGTAAATTTAGTAAAAAGTCATATATTGTGAGCTTCACAGTCACTTCAGGTCTTTGGTTCTGATGGCCTTGAGTCCGGAGCGCCTTTATCAAGACCAAATATCAAGTTGGAGACTATACCTTCTTTCAGTTGCTATCATCGCTTGTCTTTACTAGCAGGTGAATTAGAATCTGGATCAGAGGCCACAGGATTTGTGTTCCTAAGTGGCATCTCGTGGTTATGTTTGCCTTCATACGTTGTGATGAAAGCTCTTGGATCATCCGATGCTCTTTCCACATGCTTGCGCACATTGCACTTAAGACTCGTGCATCTATAGTAACTTCTGCAAGACAAATTACCCAAAGTAGTAAGAAAACAAGGCTAAGAAACTACATGGTCGGTGGATGATGCATATATAGTACGTGTATCATATATGTCTTATAGATGCTGCATCTATTTTGGACTATGCAGAGGTTGTGATCGCATGTTTTGTTAGAGAAGGAACTGCTTGCAAAAGTGTTTAGCTATCACAAACCAACAATACCATGATTCAAGCAGTAGAGTGAAAACAAAATCACTCAAACTAGGAAGGGGCACCACATTAAGCCTAAAGGAGGTCCTATCAGCTATGAATTATGATGTGTATCTTGAACAAGTTGAATTTTAACCTGGGATATGGATTTCCCTTCACCACCTTCTGCCCATACTTTCTCCACCGAAAGCCATCTCCCATAATCTCAGAATCTGTACAACTTTGCACTACAACACGAGGTTCCTGGATGCCTTCCCCTGAGGTGCCCACTTCACTGGATTGATTCTCACTTTTCCTGAAGGAAACAGATCATAATTCAACACAATTTGAATTAGCTAAATGCTTTCAATTAAAGAATTGTATGTGATTTCAAACCGCTTTGTGTGGCAAATTCTCAAAGACCTAAAATCCTTATCATCTCAATTTCTTACCTTCTTTTACTCCTAGGCTCATCATCTTCTCCCTCCTTGCTTCGTTCCTCACATTCCCCACTAAGACCAATGGAATTTTCTGAAGTTACACCAGCATTAACAGCTCCAGTAGTAACATGCTCATAAGATAGCACAGCTTTCCCTTGATAAGATGAGGGAGCAGACAATCCGACTTCATTCTGATTTTCAACTCTACCTTCAGAACCTTCATTCCTTTCATTAGGATTATTACTCCACAATGAGTTGTTGGTATCTTGACCAGTCCCATCAGAAGTAAAGCCTAACCCTTGGGTCCCTGACGAATTTCGTTTGGGAGGCTGAGGCTTTGAATGGTTGTGTTCACCCTTGTAGACAATTTCAGCTATTTGACCATCAAATGATCTTTCAACTTTCTTTTTTACAGGACAATTTGGGTGTGTACACTTATAGTAGCTTCGTGGATACTCACTTCCTTTCACTTGCTTTTGCCCATATTTCCTCCAATTATAGCCATCATAAGAAGGCCGATCAATATTTGCTGCAGCTGGTAAGCTTTTTGGATCCTCCTCCATGTTCTGAGATCCCACCTTTGAGGGTTCACTTGTCTGATCTGTTTCTGCGTGTGATGGAGCATTCTGGTGAAAATTAGGACAAACTTGGGATCTGAAATTCTTTTTCTCTTGGTTTGTATGTTGAGATGGTGCCTCTGTTGATTGCAGTGTTTGTTGATTGCTAATGCTGAAGTTCCCCTGCAAAATTGAAACTCTAATATCAGTAGAAGGACCTGGGCTTCGGCAAATTTAACATCACTCCATCTCAATGAGTATGGCATAGATAATGAGCATCTGTGGGGATAAATATTATCTTGGACTAGTTATTAGCATTCTTTAATCTAGAAGTGGCAGTTTCTCTAGCAGATAAACTAACACATGGAGTTCTGCAACTAACCATGTTTGCCAAGAGAGAAACAGTTGTCTTCGATACAAGCTTTGCCTGTGGTTTGTATACTACGGTAGGTTTGACATTTGATTTTAAAACCTTATCAGATGAACTAGAAACACCTATTCCAGGGAGCTCTGCCTGAAATTGTCAGATGACAAAGTGATGAGAGGAAAAAAAATCTCAAAATGAGAAAGATATCCAGATGAAATAAGAGGAAACCTGGGAAGAAGCCGCAGCAGATGGAGCTTGATTCACCGCTGGCTTGAACCTCACTGTCTTTGGTCTAATTGCAGGAACTGCAGTTTCAGAACAGGCATTAGGGGGTGAGGCATTGATGGCACCTGCAAGCAACTCCGAGAAAGACTTAAAACTAGAGCAAGTAGGCTTTGAAGCTACTGGCTTAGCTATGACTATCCTCTCTGCTTCTTTAACCTCCATTTTAATAAATATACGAAATGTCAATTATATTTTACAGGAGCATAATATCCTGGAAAGAAGCCTTGCAAACCCAATTATGCCATGCCCTTGATACTCAATTAAGCTGAATAGCAGTAGAAAATAGTATTGTTCTTGAGAAGGAAAACTTGCTGAAGGAGGGATGTTCAGAAGATGTTATAGAATTCACTCTCTGCCAGTGTCAGCTTCAGTTATGCACAGCTCAAAATCAACATATTCAGACCTGTGCGCACCAGGATTATGTAAGTAACATGTATAAATAGAAGACTAAATTGATAAGTGTTACAAAAGAAAGTTAAATGCGAATGAGTGTGTGTCCTCAAAAAGATTAGATACATATCATAAACCAAACAACTTGGTGCACGCTACAGCAGATATATCTGGGTAGCAAAATCTGTTTATAGAGTTCATAAAAACTAGCTCTAATTCAACATTGTGCCGTATTTTAACGCTAATAAGACCATCTCTAAAATACATACTTGTTTCATCATATATTACCTCCCACATATTAGTACGAGTAGAAAAGCAACCTTTTCACAAGCTAAATAACCATAAATTATGAGATAGGAAGGCATAAAGGACACAGAGAAAGGTGATGAAGAAAGCTCCAAAAACTAGAACCTCCTCCTCAGCCAGCTGGAAAATGCTCATGTAAAATAATAACGGCACACATTATCACCATTTCATTGCTAATTCATTTCCTTCTGCCTTGCAATTGGTAGCTAACTGGTATTAGGAGATAGTCCCTGTGAAATTCCTCTGCTCTCAGGTTATTACTGCATATAATATTAGAATGACATAGCCTTTTATTGGAGGAGAGATAAGCAGTCCCAAAAACCTTCCCCGTAGTAAAAGATGTTGAGCTCTATCAGCTTCGGATGCAAACAGAATTGTTCTCTCTCAGTCTCAACAAAATAGCAAACTCACAGCACAAACATGAACCAACTGGGTGATTTTTGAACCATTTCTAGGATCCACTGTTCATGAACTAATGCAGCTATCAATACCCTCTCAGAGTTGCTTAACATTCATAATATCATTAACCTATAAATTGTCCTAAATCAGGGTGTTTGCTATGGAACAAACTATCAACTATGGCAGAATACCTCAGCAGTAAGACTATGGCATGGAGAAAGTTCAAACGATACCGGTGACAGGAATTTTCCTTTTAAAGGTATGCCAAATGAATAAATTGGATAAGACAGATATCCTGCTTTCTGGAAAGTCTCTAAAGCTGCACTCATACTTGAATGTAGTTGAATAATTGAACCAACTTTTGCTGACAGAGAAAACTTCTCTCTTCAACCTTCAGAGTAGCTACCGCATTCTGAACCAAACGTTTATGCTTAGAAAATAAAATTGAGAGATTGAAATATGCTGAAACTTCCCCATTTTCTCCATTTTATAAAACAACACTAGTTATTTCCCAGCTTTCCTCGCCAGCAGTATGTACAACGATGCTCAAACATTTGCTCTGCTACTTCAAAACGATAACACAATCATAATACAAACTCCCTTCACCCTTACCTTAATCCTATCTAGAAGATAACCCAGCTGATATTTGACAGTTTTCCTCCTCTGGTCATGAAGAGCCTAAATTTCAGGATTTCCAAATAAAATGTAGGCCAGAACCCAGAAAATCACTGACCATAGATCAAGATAAAGCTCATCTTTAGTTACAGTTACGACCATAGATGAAGAGAAGTCTCTACACTTCCAACCTACAGTAACTACAACAAAACACCACCATATTTACATCAAAGAGACTCTAGTCTATATCAACCTTGTGAACCAATATCTTCTTTTCTAGAAAAATTTAACTACCCCATATTGCTTTATGAAGAAGGAAAAAAAAACAAATAGTTAGGATTGTGCGAAAGAAAGATTAGCTCGTTTTACTTGTCACAGTAATAACAAGCCCAAAAAAAGTCCTTCTCTGCAGAGAAAATCCAAACCCCAAGAATAAAATATTTACAAAAAAAAAAAAAAGGAAAGAGGAAATCTGAAAGTTCAACTGATTAGTTCAAAGCAAAACGTAGATAAACACACAAAAAAAATCCAAAAATAAAAAATAATGCTGAAGGAAATGAAAAGAGTAACAGCAAAAAGGAAATGAGAACTGACCAGAATGGCAGATAAGTAATACACTTAACAACTTGTTTTTGCTTCCATGAAATCTCATTTCATTCACTCTTTTAGCTCAGTCTGCATAACAGACCAAGGAATTTGACCTCAGAAACTTCTTCAGCAGGAAAAAAAAAACGTAGATGCATACATGTAGAAAAGGAAACGTGACTGAAACTCTGAAACACAAAGAACTTGACCTCGAAGAGCGAGAAAGCTTAACCAGTTAACAAAGGAAACACAATATATTGTTTATACATGAAATGATAGTTCTTTCTGTGTGTTCTTGAACTTATTAAAGAGAAAACAGGCTTGGAAACAAAAGGGTTTGGATTAAACTGGTTTCTGTAGAGCAGCAACCCATGTTTCTTTCAAGGCCAGAGCAAAAGATTAAGATTTCGGTTTAGTGTCTGAAACTGGGAATGTGAGGAAGTTCCATAGTTTTGACAGGAGGAAAAGGAGCAAAAAAGAATGAAGAAGAAAGGTTGCTAAGGGTAAAATAATGAGGCGAAAATACCACCAAAAGTATTTTTATTTTTGTGTTATTTAATGTTATTTTATTAATAAATTATAAATTTTGGTTGCCCTTTTCTTTTCTTGAAATATTTTGCCTATTTGGGAAATTTGTTGTATGCATATGAGATTTGCATCAGACGCTGGTGATTGGTGGATTACACGGGGGAGAGAGAGAGAGAGTGATGGTATGGCCAACTAACTGTCTCTGTGTCTCGTTTGACTCTCTGATACAGGTCCTTTCCATCATAAAATTTTGAAACCCTAGCCCACCTTCCCCGTCACAGCGCGTGTAACACGACGAGTCTACTGCTCCCGTTTTGTCTTCGTTCCACAAAAGACTGTTTCTACCCATGTTTTTTTCATGGGAAGGTAAAAATTACAAGGGTAAAAGAGTCCTTCCATGTGAACCGTGAGCCCTTGTAGCCGTTTGGGTGTATAAATGAAGCCGTTGGGTTTGTATTGGAGACTGGTCCTAACGTGTTGTGGTTTTTTTTTTTTTTTTTTATAATTGAGGATAGAAAATTTTAACTCTACTATTTACGTAGGAGAGAAAGATTTTAACTTTATTTTTTAAGTAAAAAAATTATATATTAATAAATAAATTAAATGTTCAGATGTCCTAACGTATGTGGTTAAAGAGCCAAATGATTTAATTCTGTTGAGCTATTAATTTAATGTTATATTTGTAATAACTATAACATTGTTGATATTTCAAATATATATATATATATAATTACTAAAGACTATAGAGAGTATTCCTCCAACCATCAAATAACTATTTTAATAAAATATTTTCAAATTTTCGATTAGTATTTTGTATATAATTTCTGTTCTTACAAATGGTTAGTTGTCAATTTTATCCAATAAAATTGACAAAATACCCTTAATTCAAAGATAATTTATTGGTTCACTATATTTTTTTAATTTTATGAGGCGAAATTAATATCCCACAAGAAGTTATCCACATGATACAATTAAGAAAAAAAAATTCACATAATGCTGATTAAATAAAAAATTGAAAAAGTTTTATTTGGAAAAAGTTGAAATCATAATGGTTATAGATCGAGTTTAATAGTTGATTTGAGATATAAAATGT
Source organism: Theobroma cacao (assembly GCF_053813885.1). NCBI lineage: Eukaryota > Viridiplantae > Streptophyta > Magnoliopsida > Malvales > Malvaceae > Theobroma > Theobroma cacao. The sequence continues at coordinate 2,486,488 of NC_142643.1, forward strand.
CAAGTTCCTTAAGATACATAATTAAAAATCTCCACTATTATATACTTTTGTCAAAAGAATGAGGGAGAAAAAGGAGGAAAATTTAAGAGAATTTTGTGTACATAAAAGGCAACAATTTGTCAAAATAGCTTGAACACATGCACTAGGATAAGATTAACAAGTTAAGCAAATAGGGCTTGTCATTTTGTCATGGTCAAAAACCCAAAAACACTCAACACATTTTCATTTCACCCATTGACTTACTGCATTTTGGTGTTGAAAACAATGCAGATGATGACTATCATATACGGAAAAAAGGGTTTAAAAATACAAAAAAGACTAATTGAATCAAGATTTGGTCAAGCAGAATCAAGAAACAAGAATTCTAAGAATGTAACCCATATAATTATTAAAGACTGTTTTTTAATTGAAAAAAAAATAAAATCCTATTATTTAAGTGAAAAATTATACGCTAATTAATGAATCAAATGTTCGAATATTAATTATTAAAAACTTTATAAATTATTTCACTGTGTTGAGATAATCAAACAGTAAGATTATGGTAAAGCCGCCCTCTCATAATCAAAATCATAATTGCTCCACTCAATGAAGACTTTGGAGACTTTTATCATAGATTTGTCGAAAGCTATAATTAAATTTATTTTTATAAAAATAAAAAAATAATTTAATTTGAATTTATTTATATCCAAAATTTATCTCGATGTAAAATATTTATCAAATATAATAATCAGAAATATTTTTAATTACTCTAATTATATTGAAATTGTTAAAATAAAAATTGAGAAATTCTAAGAATTCTAAGAATAATTATTTTTAAATACAAAAAAGATTAATTGAATCAAGATTTGGTCAAGCAGAATCAAGAAACAAGAATTCTAAGAATGTAACCCATATAATTATTAAAGACTGTTTTTTAATTGAAAAAAATTTTGAATCTTATTATTCAAGTAAAAAATTATACGATAATCAATAAATCAAATATTCTAATATTAATTATTAAAGAATTTAAAAATTATTTCACTGTATTGAGATAATCAAACAGTAAGATTATGGTAAAGCCGCCTCTCATAATCAAAATCATAATTGCTCCACTCAATGAAGACTTTGGAGACTTTTATCATAGATTTGTTGAAGACTATAATTAAATCTATTTTTATAAAAATAAATAAATAATTTTATTTGAATTTATTTATATCCAAAATTTATCTCGATGTAAAATATTTATCAAATATAATAATCAGAAATATTTTTAATTACTCTAATTATATTGAAATTGTTAAAATAAAAATTGAGAAATTCTAACTTTATATATATCTTTTGAGGAAGGCTTTGAAGATTAGTTGAGGGGATAACGACTTTTGGACTGTTAGTTGGGGGCCTGGGATGGGGTTGGGGGGGGGGTGTAGGGTGGTGTGGAGCTGTCGACCAACTTTCAAACCGAAATTCTAAGTGCGTGACCGGTAGTTGTGTTAGTGTCTCTCGCACGTGCCATGAATTGCCTCCAGCCAAGGGCATTGACTGAAGTAATTAAACTGTTGGGTACGGCATCGTTTAAGGATCTTTTTTTTTTTAATAATTTCTTTATACTTAACGAATAATTAACGCAAGTTGAGCCGGGTCTTAATTATTATAGCAGATATCCATATCCCTTCTAAGTAAATAATTAGGTTCGAGTTGTAATAGTTATTGCTAATTGGATTGAAGTACATGCTTACATATATGATATTATTATAATATTAACTACGCTACATGAACTCGAGATTAATTTACTGTATGTTAAGTTTTTTTTTTACATTAATTTTAAAGTTTAAAGTACAATATTTTGTATACTTTTTTAAAAAAATTTACTCTATGATTAATGAAGTATTTAAAATGAAGAGTTCATATAACATACAATAGAATGACTTTATTTTAGAAATGGGTTTAGAATGAATTGAAGCGTACTCTAAATCAATAATAAATATGGTGACAAAAATCAATTATAAGTGAAAAAAGTTACAAAATAAAAAATATATATAAAAGTAAGAATCGTACGAAAACAAAGCATTGAATGAGAATATAAGAGCTTCGAAATGTATATCTCTAAACAATTTAAAAGCTATAGGGGAGTCAGAATACTGTGGGCTTGCTCCTCTATTAGAGACATCATTCTCAAAGAATAGCTCTTATATATCTCTAAATATGGATATATTATATTTAAGTAATGGTTTATTTGTTTGATAATGCTTTGTTGGTAATTTCTGTCGGTGATAGTCTTTTTCAATGAAAAATTTGGTGGCATTAGAAATTTATTTATACTCAAAAAATTTTCGATTATTTTCAATTATTATTTTTTAGTTAACGAATTTCATCGAAAAATAACAAAATTAATTGTCTGTTTATAATCCGATGAAAAAAGCAAAAACTTTATTTTCATTAAGAAATTAAGTATTGACAAATAAAAGATTCAAGCTCCATTTCTATTGACACCCGAACATTTGACTTATTGATTGATGTATTATCCCATACTTAAAGAGAAGGGTTTGATCTCTCCTCCCTAATTATATATATATAAAAAAAAAAACTCCATCTCTATTGACTTGTTATATCAACTTGTTCATATTTTAATTTTCTAAAAAAAAATATCCATTTTCTTTTGATGTTATAGGAATTTGTAGAGTTTCATTACGTTATGATCTATAACTTTGGAAGAGTCATTCAAATCAAATTCTTCTTCTTCAAACCTTTTTAAGTTTAAATTTGAATCTTGGATTTTCAATTTATTATATTTATTATTTCTTCCTAAAAACATTGTCCACGTATTTAGCTTTAAAAGCATGAAAGAGATTTACTTCACAAAAAAATATATAAATAAAAACAAAACAAATCAGGACGAGAAATAAAAGATTATATTATTGTCAAAATTTGACGAACTAGTTACAAAAAAAATAATCTTATGATTATAAAATAAATCCATTGAAGCACAATTCTTCAGAATATAAAATAAGAAAAAAAATAAAAAAAAAATTAAAACAACAAAGAACTTGTTATGCTTTGTATAGTTCTAGTTGTTAATGGAAAGTAAAAATTTTTAGGGTTTCAAGGATTCTTCTTCCTCACTACAACTTGTCAAGGAAGGAAAAACCAGAAAAGAAAGGAAAAAAACCCGGAATCAGTCATAACCCAAAAGTATAAATGAAGTAAGAAAATTATGCCCACAGCATCCTTCACGTTCTCTCCTTGTGTCAATGGTGTTTGGGGTTTGGCTTGAGAGTCTTTTGAGACGGCAGTGGCACGTGCTTTGGTGATGGGAACAATGAAAGGGAAATGGATTGTAAAACCAAGGACCAAAGTTACAAGTTAAGAATATTCTCACTCTTTTTCTTTTGAGGAAGAGTTAAAATGAACAAGACAAGCTTGTTTTAAATGCTACCACCACCTACACAAAGTTTCAAGTATCAAACCTGCAAAAAGGTGGTTCTCCTTCTATCCATAAAGCCTACCAATTCCCCTTTTCCTTTTCTTTCTTGAATACCCAGTCTCCAACCTCTGAAAATTACTACTACTGCTGCATGGAATTAGTGTTTGTCTCCATCACACACTGCTGCAGACTGGGTAACTGGGCAAAGAAAGTTAGAGCTTGGGAACAGGAATTTTTTTTGCTTTCTATCTGTAAAAAGGGTATTTCCAATCTTCGGAACATATAACCAGAAATTGTTGCATTACTTAGATATCTTCTTTCTAAGTTTGAAGAATTACCCTTACTAGTAATATTCTCGTTAATGCATTAAATGAATTCAAATGGAAAAGAGGGGAAAAAAAACCAATAAAAGTTCTGCAAATTCTTAAAAGCATTATCCCCTTTGTTGGGAGCAAACCAAAAGGAAAATTATTGAAAGTTAACTTTATAGTCCTTAAGTTAGGGCTTGTTTGAATATATCCATAAATATGAGATTAGGTGAAAATGAGCAAATTTGTTTGGTAGAGTGCATGTTTATTGTTCCCAACTACACCAACTCATCTTTTATGCCTTGTGTGGGAGGTACTTTTGTATTTATTAATATTTAATAAGTATAACAATTTCAAAAATTATTAAATTATTTTTAAAAATTAAAATAAATTTTTATATTTTTATTACGTTTAATCAAATCTTTATATTTTTATTTTCAATAAAATAAATTTTTATAATTAATAATTAATTTAATTAATATGTCATATATCATTTTACGTTACGTGACACTGATATGATACGTTAATATATCATAATTGATGTAACGTACTAATTTAATATAATAACATAATCATATAACATTTTTAACATTCACATCAATAAGTAACATTTTAATTAATAATAATTAATCAATCATTAATACAAAAATTTGATTCATCATAATAAAATAATAAATACTTATTTAAATTTTTTTTAAATAATTTAAAAATTTTATTTGACAATTATTTCTTTTTTTTTAATTATTTCTTGCCTTGGAGGTAGTTTTGCATCTATTAATTTAAGCTAAATATCCTTGAAAACAAAATAACGCAAGTGGGTCCTTGAAATTTGACACAACTCTATGTCATAAATGCTTCCTTTACTTGATAAATTGACCAAACAACTTTTGGCCTTTTTCCGATGTTGGTTATTCAAGCTGAACCCTTCCAAGCGCACTGCCCAAAAGTCTTCAATACCAAACATAGGATACTTTTCAGAAGGAAATCTGGATTAAGAAACTTCAGAAACTAACCAATAGAACATGATCAAAGGTTCTCAAATTCACCCTAGTGTTCACTGATGTCCATGAATCCAGCACACGAAATGGAAATGGGGTCTTATTGTAGAAGTCTTCTAACCTTCTCCGGTTCCCCTAGATCACAATTTTAAGTCCACAACAACAAATTAAAAAGGAAGGAAAAAAAGAGAAAGGTCTACGTCAATAAAGTACAGTTCATCATGTCTAACATTTCTCAAAGAGGCTACGTCAAAAGTCTTCCAATAATGAGTGGACCAAATCTTGTTGCACTACCAGCGAGAGGGTTTAATTTGTTATCTCTTGTTCTGCTTGTGTTCCTGTTCACTGTTTGTCTCATGAATTGCCCTCGGGTGCAGGGTCGTCGTTGTTTGCTGTTTGTCTCACGAATTGCCCTCGGATGCGAGGTCGTTGTTCTGCTAGTCGTTTCCTGCTTTGGTACCGAACCTGGGAAAAGCCGAAGAATTAAAAGAAAGGTTACTCCGAGTGCTGAAATTGATGAGCTCTGAGTGTTTAAAAGAAAATAAAACTCTAATGTTCCATTCTATCACTGATCTTCCAAAAACTGATGTGCATATCTTTTTTTCGTTAGAAGAGGGTTAACCAGTTCCCATACTGGTAGGAAGATATCTCAAGTGATTGAAGCAATATAGGTTTTCCTAGTCCAAATGGAAACAAAATCTTGTGTGTGTACCAAATTCTCATGCATGTCAGCAATTAATGGCAGAACCTGTGCTGGTGGCTTGAAGGTTTTAAACGATTGACTATCTTGCATATATTAAACAGCTTAATGTTAGTTACCTTTTTCCGGAAGCATCTCTCTTTCCTCTTCTGACGAAATTTAGTCAATGCAGCTTCTCTATGAGCAGACTTGCTCTGGTCTACCCCGCTCCCACTCCCACTACCACTTGCATCACCGCTTCCGCTTTTCCCAGCTATCCCATTATCACTTTCTATGTTTGTCCATACAGTGTTGACTGCAGTGCTACTTCCATTTGGCCCATTGCTTCCATGGTTACTACCTGAGGCACTTCCATTGACACTGTAGTTGCCAGCATTTCCTTCAACAGGCCCACCCAACACATTGGACGACCCACAATGAGGAGCATCTGCAGCCATTTTTTTTAATGATAAATCATTATGTTCAGGTGGCTGTTGCTGCTGTTGTATACCACGAGCGAGATGGTGATGGTGATCATAATGGTGTGGGAAGCGTTGCATTTGGAGTTCTTGGTGAGTCCCTCTAGGTTGAGCCAGCCCTGCTGTAGTATTTACATCATCAGCCTTGTCTAATACAACTTTCTGACTAGCACTTAGGTCATTTTTCATAGGCTGGAAAGTAGAGGATGGATGTGAAGATCTGACAATGGATGATGCAGCTGACTTATTCTTCAAAACTGCTGGCTTGGCAAAAGCATTATTTGCTGTGGAGCCCATATCTATGTTGTTGCTACCAACATTTGAGCATTGATTGGGAGGTTCATTAAGCAAATGAAATCGAACATCACATGCTGATCCTTTTCTTGTCTCTTCTATATTATTGTCAAGTGCAGACGAGCTTCCAATGTTGACAGTGGGAACCTTATTTGCATTCGATGCTGTATTATACCTGCAGGCAATAGACATAATGGTCAAAACTAATTAGAATTCAACAAATCTTTAAATAATAATTTTCTGGGATCAAATAATTGAAATTCCTATCCATCAACACTTCTTTTATACCTTGAGAAGGCTGAAGAGTCAGAACGTCTCAAAACGTTACGCTCATCCCTAAACGCAGTCCCAGCATCTTTAACTCCCCTAAGTCTCTTCAACCCAAGGTCAACAGATGGTAGTTCTTTAGAATCATTGATATTTTTATCATTGCTATCTGAGATCTTGGAAAGTCTGTTTGAAGCCTCATAATCTGCACTTTCCTTCTGAAGATCAGTAGTCTCCGAGATGATGCCAGTTTGATTAGGAGCTTCAGACTTTACTTTGCTTGATGGGGTTTCACTATTGAGGTCCAACTTCCTATTATCTATCTGTTCATTGAATTTACTGAAGCCCATCTCGAGAAGGTTAATTTGTTTTGTCCCAATTGCTTTGATTGGGACCTCAACTGGATGCTCTAGTTGTAAATCTACATTTCTAGGCACGCCTATGTCCAGGTCTTTACCCATTGCAACATTGTCTGCAGTCGAAAGGATAAAAAAAGTTAAAAGAGAAAAAGAGAAAGGCATTGCAATTTACCGATAGAGCGAAGAAAAGTAAAAAGGAACTAAATATTGAAAGAAGATGACTAGCTTGATATACTTCAAGCTACAAATGTGAAAATTTCATGTTTACCAAGCTGTTCATCTTGTTCTTTGCACTCCTTTGCTGCAGTCACTGGCACCCATTTGTTTCCCGATAGATCTGCATTTGAATGGATAACTTGGGCACATGTACTATCACGGCACTCAGCAACTCGATCCCAGGGTGAGACTGGACGAGGGCTGTCAACTTCTACGGCTTGCTTCGTCCAAGAACTCTGAAAAAAGAGAATGCACTGTTAGTTTTCCAGTTCATATATATATATTTATAGGTTTCTAACAACTTCCATAAAATTTTGATCCAAGGTTTGAAAGTGATTCAATTAAACCATTAACGGTGAGGACATTAGAGGTAAAAGACCAAACGCTTCATGGCTTGAAGTGGTTAAGTAGGATTTGGCATCAGTAGATAATGTAGCCTATTTGGAATGGATAAAATAGATTCATGCAGACTCCAATAGTTTGCGATTAGGGCTCAGTTCAACTTGAGCAAAATAATGAAGTTCTGGAAGTTTTCAAAATGGATTTTGAGGTTGCATTTTGTCATCAAATCTTGATTAGTGGATCAACCCACATACCTATTCTGTTATACATGTGTCAGCATGCAATTGTTGCCAAACAATGAAAAATACTGTTGGAGGTCACAACCTACTTGTTTCTTCTTCATGGAAACAACTTTTTAAGCACTGAATAGAACGAGCTACTCAAATATTTTGAGCAAAGACTAAGCAGTTTTCTTTTCTTAAGAATCTGTACAGCAGTTCTTAAGCAAAGATTAGGGGAGGAGACCTTAGTTGTAAGTCAAGGACTTAAAGTGGCAGATCAGAACTTATTTTATCCTTTTGTGGTTTCAATGAAACATGGTATCTTGATATTAAACTTGAATGAAAGTTTAAGCCCAGTACAATTAGAAACAAAAAGATTTATATATTGTAAATGTGCATGCACAAGAAACAAACTATCCTCACTGCACTATGACATAAAACAATGCAAGAGTTACAGTTTCAAAAATCAAGCTGCTACTTCAGTTCACTGGATCTTTCTACATTCTAAGGACTAAACTTCACTACCTAATAAAATAATATATTATATATTCTGAAACTTAAGGACAGACTTATAATACCTGAGTGGCACTCCCATCATCACTGCCATCCCCAAAATTTAAACCAATGCTCCCATTATCATCCTCATCATTGCTGCCGGTGTTGTTGTCAGACTTCTCAGCACTTTTCGATTTCACAGATTTTTCAGTTTGTGTTCCACTCTCACTTCCACTACCACTAGACTGAGGGAGCAGAAATCAATCATTAGGCAAAGAAAACTATGAAAACATAAGGTGTAAGCTTTTTTTTTTTTTTTTTGCAATGTAAAGATGAAGTACAATACCATGATAACAAAGTTGTATAAGTAGAAGTTCTCCTAATAGATAACAGTCTTATAACGTTATTTTCTTCATACAATTCAAAAATAAACTAGAGGTGTATGCTTGTAGTTTCAAATGTTTTATCTATTTTCTTAAAAATGAGCAGAAAATAACAATCAAAGTTTGCTAGTACATATGTTCCCAATCTCTACTTATCATAGGGAATCTAAATCTGAAGTAGGAAGTTAACAACTCACACTATGGCATCTCCTCCAAACATGCTGCCAAAGGTTCTTAAGCTCATTCTTTCGAATAGGCTTGACTAAAAAGTCAACAGCACCTTTTGACAAACACTTAAAGACTAGACCCATTGAATCATGAGAAGACATCACTGCAAGCAGATCTCATCAAAAATTGTAGTTAAAGGTATCTACTCAAAAGATCTCCAAGTGAAAACAAGAATTAAAAGTGCTAGAACAATCAACAAAATGCAGAAGAGAGTGGAGAACTTACTGATTACAGGAACATTTTTTTGTGTTTTATGGCTCATAATTTTGCTCAAAAGACCAACGCCTGATAAGCAAGGCATAACCACCTCAGTCAGTACAAGATCAATATGATTGGTCAAATCTTCTAGTATCTTCCATGCTTGCAGTCCATTTGCAGCTTCAATAACTGGGAATATGAAGCGAGTGTTACAGTTAATATAGGCTACAACAGCCTTATAGTTCATTGGATAATTGATAAGTCAGGAATTCCAGTATAGAAGAGCTTGCCCCACCCAGGAGTAAATTGAATAAGAGATAAATAGGTTTCATAAAATTTTATCATTAAAATGTAGCCAAGTATCGAGTATATTGATGCAATGAATAGACAAGATACAAAAAATAATAAGATTCTGGCTGCAAGTGCTATTGAAAGCTGGAACAGGCTTAGCTTAATTGGGTTCTCAACAGGCAAAATAAATTGCAAACATTTTCAAGGCTTGTAATTAGTAAGGTTAATTAATCAAATTGATCTAGCTGAGAAAGCAGCTCCCCTTCTGTGTAGCATGAGCTATTGGAAGGTAGCAAGTACGTGAAATTTATAATATAATAGAGAATAACCTCCAAGCCTTGATAATTTCATTCCAAGATAATAAATCCTGAGGCACAAATTTACAATTTGCATTTCTTCAGCCAAAAAGAGGAGAAGAGAGCAAAATTGTTCTGTGTTACAATCCTAGAAGGGCCAGTCACTAACCTTCATAACTGCAATTGCGCAGAAGTGCAGTGACAACATGGCGAGTAGAATCATCATTTTCTACAAGCAGAACCTTAAGTGATCTGAGATGCAGAAACCTCTCCCAACAAACCATTGCATTTTGAGGCTGTTGCTGTGGTATTTGCAGCACAGCAGGGGCCTGAACAGCCCCAACGTGACCATCATTTACATTTTGTGCAATCTCATTAACTTTCAGCTCATCTCCTTCTAGCGTCACATGTTCCTCAGTCACAACTCCATTTGTAGATCTCTTGTTACCATCACACAGCTGATGATTTAGTTCTCGTAACCCTTTGTCGCCATCGCTATCAACTTTCATCTAGACACTTCCCTGTAAATCAGATTAGAAAAGACTGAGAACAATAAGGATGGTCCAATATTGGAACAGTGAAAATCCTTCTTCAATCCACAAAACAAATAGTACATAGCTTCGTCTTCAAGAACCCAAACCTCTGCAAAAACATACAGTTCAACCAAAAGCAAGACCAAATCACTAAGGAGATCCATAACTAAAAGTTAAATAAATCACCACAAAAAAATATAACTCCTTTCAATCTTCAGTAACCAACTCCATACTCCCTAAACTGCTTTCACCCTGTAGAAGAAAACAGAGCATCCCATCAAAATAATCCACAAAAATATAATCAATAAGTTCAATCAAACAAGTAAATCTCCCTGATATTATCCTCAATTCAGGGAACAAATTCACGGTGCTACGAAACAAGCATAACTTTATACATAAACATTTACGTTAGTTAATTTCAAATTATCAAAATTAAATTAAATTTTAAAGACTTCCAGGCCAAAACCCTAATGTCAAGCACCTAAAATCTGCTCCTAATATTACAACAAAGCCCTTTTAGTACTAACCGAAACCAAATCAAAAGATCTAAAAAAATTATAACTAAACTAATAAATTGAAATTTTTTGAATATTCTACAGCATCATTTCTTCAGCTCTTCAAAAAAAAAAATAAATGAAATCTACGGAAAAAAGTAATGGAATTCAATAAAAGAAAATTATTCAAACTTCAATTGAAAGTAAAGAACTTACAGGTGCTAGAGATGAAGATAATCCTCGTCAAAGCTTCATTACCAACATGACTGAGCTAGATCGAAAACAGATTTGAATTTAAAAATAACATTGCGCAAAAATTAATTTCAACGCTTAACTTTTTCATTTAAACAAGAAATTTAAATTATTAACAAAATTTTTCCACAATTTATTGCAGATTAAATTTTTATTTTTTTTTTATTTTTAAAATTGACTGCCTGAGAAGCAGAGTGACTCGGAAGGGACAGATATTGCCAACCTTTTGTTTTGGAGACGGGGAGAGCGGAGAAGATATTAAGATAAGTCCAAAGATGCTGACGTGGATAAAATGGAGGTGTGGAACGTAGAAGAAATGCCACGTCCGATGTGGATATTTCCACGTGGGTAAACATTTGGGGCCCGTTGGCTTGCTGAGCTGGACAAAATCAAAAGCCGGGAGCTCGAGTGTCTCCACGGCATCTCTAAAGATCTTGTAGATCTCTGCGAGACACGCGGCGTACGAAGAGGTGGGGAATATCGAGACGGGCGTTACGTCGTTCTCACGGACGTCAAAGGCCGCTTTGCTCATTTTAAACGATCCTCTTGGATGGGAGTTAAAGGGCGGTGGCGACGGCGATAAGTTAATTAAGTGAAATGACGAGATTAGCCTTGTTATTACAAAATGACAAAAATTTGGCAACTTGGGGTCTGAATTAAGATCGGTAAGCGGAAAATGATTTACTGAAAAAAAAATTGTGTCAAATATTTTATGAAAAAATGTAATAATTTTTATTATTTAGATAAATTGTAAAAAATATTTTTTATTATTCGAATCATTTTATGAAAAACATTTTTCATAATAGTGGAGTTATTTAGTTATCAAAATAATAAATAGGAATTGATTACAACACAACATTAATATTTGATTTTGACTTATTAGGGATCAAAATTAAGAATGGAAATGAAAATCGATAAAATATTTTTTTCAAAGCATTTAACCACATATCTATAATGAAAATAAACTCTAATTTTTAAAAAAATTTCATCTTATCACTTTTTTATCATAACTATAAAAATATAAATATTTATCAATTGTATAAGATATCTAAAACCTATACTTATAAATATATATTTATTAAATGACGATTATTGAAATATTTTTTTAATATAATTATTGGTAAGATTTAAACCTATTATAAATGTGTATTCATCAAATGAGTATCAGTGAAATATTTTTTATTATAATTATTAATAAGATTTATTCAATTTATAAATAAAAAATTTAATTGTATTGACTGATTTCATTAAAAAATATTTTTTAATTTTAATAGTATTGTATAATTTAAGTATTAATATTTTTAATTAATTTTTTAATATTTTAAATTAAATATTAATATTTATCAAACTTGTACTCATAAACTTAGTATAAAAGCATTTTTATTATTTTCTAAAAAATATCTTACAACTTTTAAGGGAGCAAGATATTTTTTGTGATTAACTCTCTTGATTCATAAAATGTTTTACATTTAAAATTAATTTTCTATCCATAATCATAAGTTTTGAAACATTTTTCAAAAAATATTTTATTACAAAATAAATGAACCCTAAATATGAAAAAATATCTAGGTGAGTTTGATGCAGTGTGTTGCACGGCACGGAATTAAGAATGTCTTTGACTTCGTAAATGACAACAATAGACTTCTTCTTCTTGCAATGACAATACTACCCTTTTTCCTTTTATTTTCTTCATCATTATTATTATAAAAAATAAAAAAAATTATGATTACTTAATAAATATGAGCAAATGAATTATATTCTTTTTTTCCCATCGAATTATTTCTTTATATATGATTTTTGATTATACGATAATAGACAATTTTTTTCCTTGTAAACTCTTCTTGTTATTTCATAAATTCAAATATAAGAGAGGCAATTTACAAGAAAAAAAATTATTCTTTGTTAACTTCATTGGGTTCCTTCTAGGATTAAAAAGAAAAAAATAATTGTTTTTTTAAAAAAAGTGTTTCTTTTTTCTAAATAAGTAACTCTGCTAAATTTGTTTGTATATTTATTTATTCATTGTTAATTGTCATATGAATTGAATAAAAACTTAACATAGGGATAGGTGGCAGAATTTAATTGTGTATATTGAACATAGTACAAGAAACTTAAGTTGCAAGGCAAAGCAGGTGAAAAAATTATTGTTTCTTTTGTTTGTCTGGTTCTTCTAATGAAAGTTGGACAAACAAAGGCAATCAAAATCAGACTGACATCATTTAAGTTTTGTTTAATAAGTTTGGAAATGGGAGGTGGTGGCCTTTGTTCCCCGCTATCTAATTCTTTTCTAACAATTTTGTCGGGGGCTCTGATCAAGTCTGCTACTTTGCTCTGCCACCAATGGTTCATCGACACGAGGATCTGCAACAATACGAACAAGTCAACTCCTCTGCTTTAACTAAAGGAATGTTCGTTTCTTCTTTTTTTTTTTTTTTCAGTTTTTACTTTTTACTTTATCCAAAGCATTAAAAGAAGAAAAAAAAAAAAAGGGAAGGAATTTTTCTCTGTTTCTAGGTTTCAACCGTTGCATTTAACTTTAAAGCACCCTTTTTGTTTCTTCTTTCTCATGCTTCAAGGAAGCCAAAATGTTGTTATCTCTCGTCAATTCTACATATGATTTTGATTATTGTTGGGATCTCTTGTGGTGCTTGATGATGGTTTTTGGGGATGAAGATGTTGGTCGGGGTTCCATTTTAGGTGAGGTGAGAGGGAAAGAGAAAAAGAAGAAAGGCAAGGTGTTCACTTTCCCACCTTACCATCTTTTTCTCCAGGAATGAAGATTTCCCGACAGTGTGAATGTGACATTAATGATTATTGTACATGACATTAACGGGGTAGAATCGGGAATACCTGTTTCTCATATTCATACATTCTCCTAGTAATTGGGCCCATCCCATTCGTTTTGCACGGATGACGGATGATCCCATAAACCTTTTTATTATAGTGGAATCCCACTCTGAATAAAGGGTCAAAGACTCAAAGCTTATAGTTATCCCAAGGAACCCCAACGTCCCCACCAGAGCATCCCCCACTCTAAGCCTTGTTCAGCTTGCCAAATCTGTAATGTACCTAACAGAGAAGAAATGAAAAAAAAGCTTGGGCCAATCTACTTTCGCAAGAAGGTTTTTATAAATGTCGGATTGGTTAGATACAAGAAGTCTGGTCATCCTTTTGGTGTCTTCTTCATGCTTGAATTCTCGGCATGGCCTGGACAGCTGATTTTGTACGACTTGCTTATACTCGTAGGTTACGTTTGGTTGATAAAATAAATAAGAATGAAATAAAATAATTATTATGTGAAGATAGAATGATGTGAAAATAGAATAAAATAATTATTATTTAGTTTGATATGATAAAGAGAATATGATAAAAATAATTATTATGACTTATTCTAATGTTTGGTTGATAACAATAATTTTGAAATAAAAAAGAAATAGAAAATAAAAAGACAAAAACACTATTTATTATTTATATGACTATTTATTTTTATTAGATTTTTTAAATATTTTTATGATTAATTTTTATTTTATTTATTTATTTATTTAAAAATATTAATAATTAATAATTTAAATATTAATATTTTATTTATAATTTAATTATTTATATTTTTAAATATTAATATTTTATTTAATTTAAATATTATTATGATCAATTATTTTATTTTATTTTATTTTTGAAAATTAATAATTGTTTATTTATTTAAAATATTAATAATAGATCATTTAAATATTAATATTTTATTTTATAATTTAATCATTAATATATTATTTAATTTAAATATTATTATGATTAATTTTTTTATTTTATTTTATTTATTTTTAAATATTAATAATTGGTAAATTATTTAAAATATTAATAATTGATTATTTAATTATTAATATTTTTATATAATTTAAATGATATTATGCTTATTTATTTTTAATTTATTTTGTTTTTAAAAAGAAATAATTTATAATTTATTTTATTAATAATTGATAATTTAAATATTAATATTTTTATTTATAATTTAATATTAATATTTTATTAAAAATTATAATAAAATGAGAGGAGGAGGAGAGAGAAAAATAATATTTATACGAATAAAGTTTTAATTTTTTAAATTTGTAAAGGGTATTTTTGTTTTTATTATTTTTTAAATTTATTTCTCAATTATGAAATAGTTAATATCACAAGGGAGGGTGATATTAGCTATTTCTTAATTTTAAAAGATTTTTAAGAATAACAATTCTTATGAAATGACTATTTTTTATATTATTTCTCAACTAAGTAAAAGAATTAAAAATTCTTTTGAAATAAAAGTCATTTTTCCAACCAAACATGCTACTGTCTGTATGGTCTAGATTTGTCCATTGTCGGCTCTCCCCTGACTGCTGAGACCCCTCTCCATCCCATCCAAAAGACAAAAAGGATTAAACCTTTAAACCTAAATGGCAAGTCAGAAACATGGGAGGCCCCTCGTGGGGATTATACTTCGGAATCTATCGACCTGGCATGGAGCTTGGGCTTTGATGATGAAGTGATAATTGAATCTGGTTCCCTTTCTTTTGTAAACCTGATCTAGCACCAGGACCCAGAGATGAAACTCTACCCATTAATGGTTGGTTGGCAAATAATTGGACTTGTCCTTGACACACATCCCCATAGAGAAGGTTTTTTCTTTCCTTTTTGCCCTTTCAGCAGATTGGATAGCTAAGTAGAGCCTGATTCAATTCCATCCCATCCAAAGTTCAAACACTCACCAGGGGCGGGGGAGGGGTTTTGCCTCTATCATGTGACTCAAAAAGGAGAAGAAAAGAAATACTGAGGCCAGATTTATGAAGCCACAGCCACCCTAGCTTGGGTTCAAACATTTTAAACGTTGGGTTTGATTTCTAATAGTATGCTTGGTTAATTGAAAGGAATAGAATGTAAATAAAATAATTATTTAAAAAATAAAATAAAAAAATAATTATTATGTAAATTGATTCATGAGAATAAAATAAGATAAAAATTATTATTATTATTATTATTATTTATTTTATTGTTTGTTTGGTAAAAATAAATTTAAAAATAATTAAAAAATAATAAAAATATATTTTATTAAAATTTAAAAATTTTTAATTAAAAAACAAAAATACTATGATGAGAAAAAAAATACTTTTTATTAAAATTAAAAAATTTATTTTGTTAAAAGATAAAAATATTCTAAGTAATAAAATCAAAATAATTTTACTATAATTAAATAATATTTTCATCAAAATACAAATATATTTTTATTATAATTTAATAATATTTTGTATTGGAACATAATTAAACCTTTTATTATAATTAAATAATATTTAATATTAAAAGACAAAATATATTTTTCATTACATTTAAATACTACTAAATAATATTCTTTATTACATTTATTATATTCAAATAATAATATTAAATAATATTTTTTATAATATTTATTATAGTTAAATAATATTAATATATTAAATGATATTTAAATATTTTAATTTCCTTTTTTTTGAAAATGAAGTAAAACATTTTGTGTATTCTGTGCTTTAGAGAGAGGAGTGGGAAAGAGAGGAGTGGGAAAGAGAGAGAAAAAATAAAATTAATATTTTTTTATAAGATAATTTTTTAAATTATAAAAAAATACATTTATCTAATCAAAATTTTTTCTTATTTTTAATAATTTGGAATAACCATTACTAAGAGAGGCTTTAGTAATGACTATTCAAGTTTCTCTGAAAATAACTATTTCGAATAATAGCTATTTCATTAAACCAAATGAAATTTTATCTTAAAAATGAGAATAGAGGAAGAATGACTATTCCATTTTCTCCAACCAAACATGTTATAATGGTTATTTTGAGTGCAATTTTTTTTTCTTATATTATATTTATGGGACAATCTATCTTGGACTGCTGAAACTCTCGCAGTCAAGAGCTGGTTATGCCGCCCAGTTTCATTTATGCAGCTGTGAAACTTACTGCTTGGCTATACTACAGCCAACCAGCTCGGCCAGCTGCAAGGATGTCAAATTGGTACCCAGAGGTTAAAAGGCCTAGGTATTATGCAAATAGTACAATAAATTAACTAAACAAAAATCTGCACAATGGTATATATAAAGGGACTCCTGAACAATCTTGCCGGATTTCAGCTTGCAAATCATAAGAGACCATGAGATAAGGATTAATTGATTAAAGTTGCATCTTGATCACGAATATAACTTGACAGAAGAAAATACTAACCGTAACAAAAAACATTGGTACCCAATGATTTTGCCAATGTTGAAGTATTCAAAACATATTATTTCTCAAAGTTGTTCTTGGATATATAATCAGTCACAAAACCCTCCCTTTATATCTCTTTCAAATTAAGATACAACAAAATCCCCTTGTAAACAAAATACAGTAGCCCAACTACGCAAAAGTTTTAATGTGATCAACAATTTTATTAGCAAAAAAACAAAGAACAAGTTCTTCTCTTTTGTCCATGCAAAATTGATAAGCATGCTCCTCCAGCATGCAAAGAATATGAGACTCACCTATAAAACTACAGTAGTCAGTAATAATTTACGCTGCAGCAGACTGCCTTTCCTCAAAATCATCAAGGTTAAGAGCCTCCAGCAACTTTGGCCAGGATTCAGAGATACCTCCTGGCAAATCGAATTCCATCAACTTTCCCTTATTGAGGTAGTAGTCTTCCAAAGGCTGACTCTGTGAGCACAATTGACGACCAAGACATGATTATAAGGGAAAGCAAATTACCAGTTGAAAGAATCTGATAATGCAAATTTTCATTACACATGCCCACAATATGAGCATGTAGATTCCCACCCATTTCCCAAAACTAGATTAATTTTCATCTTCTTTACAAAAGCAAATAAAGATATGATGAAAATTCACCGGAAAAGAAATTGCAACTCTACTGCTGTCAAGGCATACTATATATTAAGAAAGCAAATTTCCAGGGTCTTAGGAGAACAAGAATCTCATTCTAACTAACTATTTGGCATGTACATTTCAAGAAACGTGTTCCCCATCCTATTGATATTTAAATTAAGCAAGACTAAAGATAAAGTCAATACCTTTTCATTGTATATTCGGAGTCTCTCTTTCACCACTTTCTCCGTATCATCTGATCTGGTTACAAGCTTTGACATACAATGTGAAGGAGGAAGAAGGGGAGCCATGCTAATTCCCGGGTTCCCATTCTGACCCTTCACATTGATTGAAGCCACATTGAAATTTTTCCCACACTGACTGCAAATTCTTCTGCCGAGACATTTCTCAATCAAGACACTTTCCGGAAGCCTCAGGTTTACCACCAAATCGATGTCCGTTACTCCTTCCAATATTTCCTAAGCAACAAAAGTCAAAGCCAACTAAGATTGAGCTCAAAATCGAAATCGGGAAAAAGCTAGAATTTAAATTCTCACCGCTTGATTTATAGTTCGAGGAAAACCATCAAGAATAAATCCTGATTGACCCTTAGCTTCCCCAGCTTCAAGTCTTTCTGCTAATAAACTTATTATAATTTCATCCGAAACCAATTTTCCTTGGTTCACGATTTCTGTTAGCTGTAGCCAAGCAATAAAGTAACAACTTTACATGAGAAAAGAAACACACAAAATCTTCAAAATTAAACTCTTGATTTCCATAAATTTGTAACGGTCTTACAGATCTCAGGGGGAAATAAAGTTACAGTAATAACGGCATAACGGGGTTTCGATAGATCTAAAAAGCTAATAAGGAGGGGAAAAGGAACGAACTTGTTTAGAGAGGGGTCCAGAGGAGGCGAGTTCTTCGCGGACGAGATCGCCTGTGGCGATGTGAGGGACACCTAGGAGATTCGAAAGGCGGCTGGCATAGGTTCCTTTACCGACGCCCGGCGATCCGAGAAACACCCACTGCACGTTCCTCTCGCTCGGATCTCGGCGCGTGATCTTGTAGTTTCCGAAGGGAGAGGTCACGTGAGGATTGGATTCATCGGAAACCACTGCGGCAGCTGAAGAAGAATATAAGCATCTCCTTATGTGAGACAGAGCCAAGGGCTTCGAGAAGCGAGTGATGGCAGCCATTGAATGGTAGAGAGAGCTCACTGAGCTGGGTTTTAGCTTTGGGTACTGTTTTCCTGCCTCAAAACCCTAGTTTTCCATTTTGAGTATTTTTCCTCCCTTGTGATTGAATAAAAAATAACTAAAAAAGAGTGTTGCACTTTTTGCTGATGTGGCACTGTGAATGGTAATCGCCATGCACACCTCTAATCTCTAATCTCTTGCCACGTGTTAGCACCGGCTCCCATAAAACAACCAACGGTTACAGTTAATTGCAATTCTTGAAAGGGTTCTCTCTCTCTCTCTCCAACGAATTAGTGTTCAGTGTTGACAGGGCAGCCATGGCGATTTCTCTCTCGACAAGTCTCATGCCGAATACTTTCCA
Organism: Theobroma cacao; assembly: GCF_053813885.1. Classification (NCBI taxonomy): domain Eukaryota; kingdom Viridiplantae; phylum Streptophyta; class Magnoliopsida; order Malvales; family Malvaceae; genus Theobroma; species Theobroma cacao. Next base: position 2,505,638 of record NC_142643.1, read on the forward strand.
ATCCAACAGGAACCCCAAACACCGCTTGACACGTGTACTTTTGAACCAACTGTCGAATTTCAGTCTCAAACACCGTGAAAACGAAAATAAAATCTCGACCCGACGGAGTCCATTGGTGGCCTCCACTATCTCTGGCTCTACCGGAAAGTATTAATATTTGCTCTAAAATTCTTCCTTTCTTTGCTGCAAATTTTTCTTTCGATTTAAAGCTGATCAAACAGTTGAAAATCGTCGGTTTTGTTAACAGGAGTCCCATCTTCTGGAGTGAGTTTAGATACTGCCGATTCATTAGATACCGTCAAAGTGTTTGATTTGAATGGAAATGGAATTCCAATATCTGATTTGTGGAAAGATCGGAAAGCTGTTGTAGCATTTGCTCGCCATTTCGGGTGATTACTCTAACACATCATACAATTTGCTGACATTTGTGTAGAATTTTGGATTTGAATTAAGATTTCTGGCATTTCTTGTCTTTCATTGCTTTTAGATGCGTCCTTTGCCGCAAACGAGCTGATTATCTTGCCTCCAAGAAGGTAAAATATTGAATAACTTGTGTATGAGAGTGATGTTTTCATTTTTCTCTCTTTACTTATTGCATTTGCGTACTATCGTTCCGTATTAACATAGCCCTGATAATGGCAGGATGTAATGGATAAATCAGGTGTGGCACTTGTTTTAATTGGGCCTGGAAGCATTGAACAGGCAAGTGCATGAATAGCACATGGGGTTCGTTAATGCATGAAAGCAACCATTGAATTTGTAGCTTGGTTTAATTTGGTGGCTTATGCATTCATTTCCCTCTGGTGGTGGGAGAAATATTTAGAGCAAGTTCACCAGCAATCTGGGTTTCACGAATCAACTTTACTAGACTGTGCATAAGTAGATAAGGCTGCTTGAAACAAATCATGCATTAAAGTATGCACTTCTTGTGATCTTGTGAATAGGCTGGATTTTTGTTGTAACCAAGGCTATTGTTCAATGCAGGCAAAAACATTTGCAGCGCAAACTAAATTCAAAGGAGGTAACAGAATCCTGTCTTGCAATTTGGTTGCTATCTTCTTATTGCATATTAACAACAAAGTGTTGTTGCTACCTTGTCGGTTCAGAAGTCTATGCAGATCCAAGCCACTCATCATACGAGGCATTAATATTTGTTTCTGGGGTTACAACCACATTTACCCCCAAAGTATGTAAAAGTAAAGCATATTACAAATTTTTTTATATTCTGTTACTTTTTTGGTACACCGGAGCATTAGGTCATAATGGCTTTTGTTTTTCGTCAATGATATCGATGCCTTATAGATTGGATGTTTATGAAATTGGATTTCTGTAATTATAGCCGACCCTTCTCATTTAGTTTGTTTGCTTGACATGCCAGGCAGGTCTTAAGATAATTCAGTTGTACATGGAAGGCTACCGACAAGACTGGAAGCTTTCATTTGAGGAGGACACTGTGAAGAGAGGGGGCTGGTCTGTTAACCATTTTATTACATTCACCCTGTTCATGAATCATCCCTGAGATTCGCTAGCTAGTCTTGCATAAGGCACACACATTCTGCAAAAGTTGTTACTCTTGGAATGAAGTTAAAATTTTTACTTGAATCTTTAACTCTTATCTGCATTCGGCATACACTACCTCAAACAACGAGGGATATTATGATGGATATTGCAGTGCTTCCTGCCGTCCTGGATGTTACAGTGGAAACCTTCAATGTGCTTATGATCTAAGTTTACAATTTGCATGTGGCTTCCTGCATTGATTCCACCCTTCCCATATTCCCATGGTGCAAAAATTAAAACTGACAAAGTAGTAGTAGGGTCTTAGACAGTTCTCTAATTTATACATGAGATAGTATGATAACAGTGATTTTTTGCCTCAATATAATTTGTTCATTGTTGCAGAAAGGCTGCTTTAAGTCTTAACTTGTACATATTGGTTTCTCTGCAGGCAGCAAGGTGGAATTTTAGTAGCAGGCCCTGGCAAAAGGAACATTTCATACATCCACAAGGTATGTTGCCAAGATGACAAATCCTAATGCCACAAAAGGTTGCCTTGGGATCATGATAATGGGACAATTTTACCAACCACTTCATCTGGAACTGTTAGCTAATAGTTTTTGATTGACTCTGCTTTTCTCCTAACATTGGCTTTAAAAACCCATTTCTCTTGATAGGACAAAGAAGCAGGGGATGATCCAGATATTGAAGACATTTTGAAAGCCTGTTGCTCATGAGAACTGAGACATCCCCTTTATAAATTTGTAATTGTCCTTATGCATCTGTCTCTCTTGTTCTTCCTGAAATTGTAATTTAGTTTACATGAGGTAACTGGAATCTTGAGCTTTGCCCTATAGGTTTGTGGTCAGAGAAGGAAATTTCCTTCAAGGTGATGTTTAGTAGCAGCTTGGAAGTCTTTTTCTTGGACATTGCTTTTCTCACAAAGGGTCATGAACATGAAATTCCGATGAAAATCTCTTGTATCATAGCATATAGCGCCATTTCAGTTCAGTGCAGTCAGACATAGAAACGACGGCGTTTAGTAACCCTCAGTCTCAATTCGACTAGATTTGCTTACAGTCACAAGCCCTAAACTAAAACATTATCTTCATTTCCCAATTTCCGTCCTTTTACTTGAGATCATCCTGCACAATCCACTCCATGGCGGACAAGAAGAAGCGCCGCCGAGCCTACTCTGACTCCGAGGACGCATCCCAGCCTTTTAAGCACCTTCTCAAATCCGACGACCAGATCCTCCAAATACTGAAATCCTTCTCCTCCACCTCCTCCTCCTCCACTTCAAAACCCTTAACGCTAGCCGACCTCTCCCTTTCCTCCACGTGTCGGGAAGTGTCCGACCTCTCCCTCTCCTCTGTCCAATCGGCTATCGAATCCCTCGTCCTCCAACTCACCCACCAAATCCTCTCCGGCCAAGGCTTCTCCTTCACCGTCCCTTCCCGCTCCTCCTCCAACCAACTGTACGTCCCCGAAGTCGACCGCATCGTCTTAAAAGACAAATGTACCATCCGCCCTTTCGCCCACATCTCCTCCGTTCGCAAAACCACTATAACCGCCAGAATCCTGTCCTTAATCCACCAACTCTGTCTCAAAAACATCCACGTCACCAAGCGTGACCTATTTTACACCGACGTTAAACTCTTCCAAGACCAGCTCCAGTCCGACGCCGTTCTGGACGACGTTTCTTGTATGCTCGGCTGCACTCGATCCAGCCTCAATGTAATCGCGGCCGAAAAAGGAGTCGTCGTTGGAAGACTTATTTTTAGCGACAACGGAGATATGATTGATTGTACTAAAATGGGAATGGGAGGGAAAGCAATTCCTCCGAACATCGATCGAGTCGGAGATATGCAAAGCGATGCATTGTTTGTTCTATTGGTAGAAAAAGATGCAGCTTACATTAGATTAGCTGAAGATAGGTTTTACAATCGGTTTCCTTGTATAATCGTGACTGCGAAAGGGCAACCGGATGTGGCAACGAGGTTGTTTTTGAAGAAAATGAAGACGGAGTTGAAGCTTCCGGTGTTGGCATTGGTGGATAGTGATCCGTACGGGTTAAAAATTTTGTCTGTTTACGGTTGTGGATCGAAGAACATGTCGTATGATAGTGCAAATTTGACTACCCCGGATATTAAGTGGTTGGGGATTAGGCCAAGTGATTTGGATAAGTATAATATACCAGAGCAATGTAGGTTGCCGATGACAGAACAGGATATAAAGACTGGGAAGGATTTGTTGGAGGAGGAGTTTGTGAAGAAGAATCCTGGGTGGGTTGAGGAGTTGAATTTGATGGTGAAGACTAAGCAGAAGGCTGAGATTCAGGCGCTGAGTTCATTTGGGTTTCAGTACTTGTCTGAGGTTTATCTGCCATTGAAGTTGCAGCAGCAGGACTGGCTGTGAGCAGGAATGTAGTTTGGTATGGTAAGAATGTGGAGTTTGTTGTTTTAACTTTTGTGTATGAGAACTGGGAAATTGCTTAATGTTTACTTTAGTAATGATAGCAATCTTTTGGATTTCATGTCTTGAGATTTTACTTTCAATTATTGGTTGACTGGTGTGGGTAAGTAGTTTTAACAATCTTTATGATGCAGTAAATTTGAAATGGTTACAATTTGTGAGAAATCATATGCATTTGAAAGCCTTAATCACTTTACGTTTTAGGTTTAGGATTTAAAGGCCTTACAACTGCAAAAAGTATCAGTGTCCTGTTTTGCTTCTCAGTTATCTTTCTGAAGAACACAATTCTTAATATATGGTAGAAAGTGCAACCGGTATTGGTTGCAACAGTTCAAGAGGAACAAAATATAAAACTGGATGGAACCTTTAGGACCAAATGAATAACCTCTTTTTATTTCATCCCACTTCGAGTTAAATGTGGTTGAACAACTTCTATACAGTTGCTGTAACTTTAGTAGTAATACTTAAACTGACTTATTCTTTCATATCAATTTGAAAAATGATTATAAAAAGTTATAAACAAAATTGAGGTTGGTACATAAACGCTTTACCTTCTAATGACATCTGCCCTTCTCCAGAGCCAATGATTCAATGATTTCCTTGTAACCTTTAACCTTTGCAGAATCACAGGTCTCCTGGTAGAAGATAAGGGCTTCGACGATAAACTGTTCTTTCCAACTGTTTCTAATAAAACTGGATCTGCATCAATAGGAGTCTGCAAATCTACCAGTCCATTTTTAACTTGAGGTTCAACCAATAGTACCTCAAGCCCCAATTCATCCTGCAGAAGTTTCATTACTGCATCTTTCACCTCAGATTTTTGCTTCGCTGCATTTGCATGCCTTTCACTGACTCCTAAGATTATCAACATATCATCTTTTACAGAATGTCCTGCAACAGAATTTAGTGAAACATCAAAATATGGCTTCAACAGATGTTACCATGATCATGGATTTGCCTTCATGTGACTCATCTTATGTACCAATTTATGACAGCTTAGAAAGTCCACAGTAGTGTTATCCTGCCTGATAGATAAGTTTAAGTCTGAAGATGTTTTGTACCTAGGATATGGTTCTCTTTGATCATTCGCAAAACTGCAAGAACAACTATCCGAGCTTCAACCTGTCAGTAGGCAATACACAAACTCTTATGAGAGATCAGGTCCCAGGAGAGAACAAAGATGATGCTTTGTTCCAAAAGAGCAGTCAGACAAAATAACTTGAAATAAATTAGACCATGTGCGAATAACTATAGTTTCAATCAAGATTCAAGGCCTCTAAACTAGATAAGACAACTATAGTTTCAATCAAGCATGCAAGTTATATTGAAAACAACTATAGCAAAATTCATAGATGGTTACCACAGTTTTACCTTTTTTCTGTTTTGCTCACTATACTCCGTGGATCACTAAGCTTCTTTAAGTGTACCAAATTTGGTCATTGTAAGTAATTTCATCCCAACAAATGACAAAAAAAATGATATGATATATTGCCACTTAAACAACAAGTCATTTAAAAACTCCATATCAACTTTTCTGGCTCATTTTTTTTTTCTTCTCATTTTCCCTTTTTTTTTTTTTGGTTTTGTTAGAATGAGAAATCTACAAAATAATGATAAAAATTAAAGAAAAAGAAAAAAAATGAGAAGATAAAAGAAGAAAAAAGAACTTTATATAATTTTTTAAATAACACGATTGTTTAAATAGTTACTATATCATCATTTCATCAGTTATTTGGAACAGAATATGTTATCGTGATCATATGGTTACAATTTAAAGAGTTTGGTATCAAATTGGGACAAAATCAAAGTTCGATGAGAAAAGTGGGAAGATGGTATAAATTTAGTGACTATCCATGAAATTTACTCACTAAAGTAATGATGCTTCAGTTTGCATCAGCAGTGCTCAACCATACCTTTGTAAGCCCACGAAGATCAATTGCTGGGCTTTCTGCCGTACTCATCTGTAGGTGCACTGCAATCTTTTCGAGAAGTAGACTGTGAGGTCTCTCCAAGTCAGTTCTTTTGCAGGAACTTAACCCTTCTCGTTTATGGTTGTTTTCTTTTATTACTCCTTCACACCATTCTTCAATTAGTTCCTTGAGATAAATATCATTGGATTTGTACCTGCAACAGATACCCTCTTAAAGACTGAATCTAAAGGTTTGTGTAGGCCCATGGCACCCATTAAGTCTGTAAAATGTTCCTCAAAAGCAAGGACCACAGAATGATGATATTGTCTATGAAGTATAAAAGACTTTTCAAGGCAACTCGCAATTTACACATAATGATAATGCTAACATACCCTGCTTTCCGCATATCCTGATATATAGCTAGGCACTGCTGTACTTCATGCAAGGAACCATATCTGCTTCGAGCTCTTAAAAGTGTATTATATGTCACCTGCAAAAACAAAGTTCAAGGTTTATTCGCTGAATGTACCAGGACCATTACTACTAATCGAAAGTGCCTACTTCCATGTTTTTGTATTGAGGGTCATAGAAGAATAATTTTATTTGTGCTTGGAAACACAAAAGAAGAATTGTAGCATTTTGGTAAAATCTTCTTTGAGACAGCCTTATTACAGTGCCATACAAGGTGAACTCATATGTTGACATTACATCGCCAAATTAACACTTAGACATGCTTTTAATGTTCTTTAATTTGTAAGACTGAAGAACAGAAAGGCATCATTTCAGATCACTCACCAAATTAGCTTGTACACAATATCTCTTCATTTCTTCAAATAATGAAAAGGCTAACTTCAGATTTTTGCTTCCGACACAAACCTATGGTACAAAATAGCATGACATGTCAATATCCAACACCAATCAATTTGAGATGGTGTGACAGCATAACGAAATTGTCAGTGTCAAGAAAAGCAATTACAGAACAACCAAGTTTATTGCAAAAGCTTTGCACCTTGATTGCTGTTGTGTATGCAACAACATCGGGTTTAATTCCAGTCACATGCATAGTTTTCAAGATCTGCACTGAAAGGAAAAGATAGTTATCAGAGAATGTTAGCTGTTGCATGGAGCTTTCGCCAACAGAGAATACAGGATTGGAGGCCAATTTTAGGAAGACAAAAAGCAAAATACAGCTACCTGGCTGGTGTATATCAGGTGTAGTTATTGCCAATATATTGATTACCAAGTAAAATTTGAGTCACTTTGAGAACAGAATGCAATTTAAGCAAAAGGGATTTCAGAAAACCAATATTCAAATCCTTATGGCCTTACAAACTACAGGTGTTCTCTTTCTCCATTTCCTCCTTTCTATTTCCTTCAAAAACTTGTAAACATCTATGCAACCATCAATTGTTTCCTAGGTTCTTGATTTAGTAGAGTGAAATAATTTAATCTTTTAGGTCTGGCACTTTCATATTTTAAAATTATACAAGTACTGCATTAGCCTGAATTATGGCAGTGGGCATGAAATAAGAGGAAAACAGAGTCAGGCAACATAGTCATTAATGCTATTTCATGACCAATAATGTGCCACACCAATCTGTGAATAAACATGTGATAACAATTTATTGTCTGGATCCTAAAAGATAGCACCTGAAACAATAATGTAGTGATGTTTGAGAAACAAGATAAAATGGAAGGGCAAAATAAGATAAATTCTTTTATGAAAGGACATCTAACCTGTATGGCACCTTCTACATTGCCTGAACCTCGACATATATCGATCAAAATTGACCAGCTTACATGATTAGGTGAAAGGCCAACAGACTTCATCTCATCCATTAAAGCTTTTGCACGATAGTAGTCAGTACAACAGGCCTTCATTAAAATATTATATGTTGCTGTAGTAGGTGTGAAAGAAAACTTCTTGGCGAAACTTAAATGATGTGAATTAGTTAGTGCAGTAGAAGTAGTTCTGTTGTTTAGTTGCTTTGTACTTAACACACTATCTATATTGCCAGCAAAACCCTCCTGGCCTCCTGTCCAGCAGTGGAAAAGGCGAAAAGCCCTGTCATACTGGCTAGCCTCAACACAAGCATGTAGAAGAATGTTGCAACATTGTGAATTAGGTTCACATCCAGTGAGAATCATCTCTTCAAATAATTGAAATGCCTGCTCAACTAGGCCTGCATTGGCACAGGCACTGATCAATGATGACCATGTAACTGTATTAGGGGTAACACCAGCTGATAGCATATCTTCTTTAATTTTCAGTGCCATTTGCCACAACCTTGCATCTGCAAAGACCTAAAATTTGTACACATAAGTATTATTAAGAGAAGAATATATCACAAAAGGTTCATTGAACAGGTTATAGGAATTGGAATTGTTTTTTGGACAGTGCAGCAACAAATACCTTTATGATCGTGCAGTAAGTAAAGACATCCAACTTCAACACTCCTGTTGACTCCAGATGCTTCACTTCATTGTAAATATCTTGGGCCAAATCAACTCTCAGAGCAAGACAGCACGCCTTTAAAAGGATGTTATAAGATGCCATATCTGCTGTGATACCAAGATTCTGAACAAAGAAACACATTTTAATATATTATCTTGCTAATGTGGATGCAGCATGAATCTTCATGTTTGTAGTGCCATGGAATGTTTCATTGGGGAAAGTTTATCTCCATTACAAGCTTGACACTAGATCATCAGACAGAGATTAGACATTTTAGACATCCACACTTTCCATTAAAAATTACATTTATATTTTATCTTCTATTAAATAAATGAAATGAGAAACATTCAAGTCAAGCGTCAGATTATTGAGCAAAATAGCCAGGCAATTACTGAAAAGTTAGAAATCTAGACTACCCATCTGAGAGTGTACTTAGAGAGCTTAGTACTGTTCACAAAAAAAGAAATAAAGGAAAAATAAATAAAATAAACATGAAAAAGCGGAAGATTCTTCAATGATATTAAGTACCATAGAAGAAAAGACAGGGAGTTGGGCATACTTGCATGTCCTTGTAAACATCTAATGTGTATTCCAGATCATGAGCATTGACATTCATGAGACTGTTGAAAACATATATATTTGGAGTGACCCTTTGATTGACCAAGTCCTGCAGCAATATTCATACACAAAGTAAGCCCAAATCTCATTGGAAGAATCAAATTTAGGAATGCCACAAAACAAGGCATTATTTAGCATGTAAAGGCATTCAAATCTGAAGACATGATGATCAACTGGCCATACTTCATGTGTATTGAATTAAGCCAGTTACCATCACATTAGCAGCAATATGGGTGAGGAGAGTGGAGGACAGAATCTTTATGATGTCCGTAAGATAGACGCAACAACCAAATGAAATATTTACAAGAATATTTCATTGAATTTGAGAAGGCAGGTGGGCAAATACCTCGTAAATGTTTCTAGATTTCAGGTAGTCACCACAGAGACCACAAGCATCAATTATTGCACGATACAGATACATATTAGGACCACTCAAGTTCTTCTTGGACGCTTCATATGCTGTCAATGCAGATGCCAAATCCCTCTTCTTTCCAAATTCACTTATAATGCTACAGAATAATATTTTGGCATGTGGCAGCAGGCAAGCATACCTTCAATGCAAACATTCCAAGAATTAGCACCGGCCAAATCAAAAAAGAAGTGTTCAGCATTTGAAATTATTCAAGCTACACTCGCGAAATCTTTCAGGAATCTTGATGGTAAAATTGAGACCTATATGTAACAAATAAAAAGAAAGCAAAAACTCATACCTTACAGCCAAATTTGGGTTTCTTTTATCAACACAGACTTTTATAATGTAAGATGGATCCACTAGTTCCTTGATTGTAAATTGAAAACCTGAACCAAGATAACATCTGTCAAGCAATGCAAGGAACGTCTAAAAACAGAGTAACCACTAATCATACACACCTAAAATCTTCCAAGCATCAGAAACTCATGCAGTAACACCTAGGGTACTCAACTTCAATTCACATAACGATTAATTCAGTTCCATGAAGTAATGAAGTAACAAAACTTGCATAAAACTATAATATTAAGTGGTGCAGCTGCCTGCTGCTGAGAGTCTAATAGGATACCCGGATGCAAAATTCTTAATGTAAGGGCTATTCTACAAAGATTAAGGTATACCTTGCTTACTTGCTTTTCCTTCCAGAAGTAAAAACTGCGTTTTGATACAAAAATGAATGGAGTAATACTTTTAAATAAAATAAAAATTAAAACCGGAATTTTTTTGGGAGAACAAAATACAAAGATTTTAGCTATATATTGAGTAAAACAATTATCTTAAAATCAATACTGTATTCAATCGTTTGTTCGATTTTAATGATTATGATTTTGGTTTTGCCTAGTTGTATGAATAAAAGTAGCAAATGCACATTGGGTACCTCTTAGAGTCTCCAACAAATCAACAGCTTGCTCCACTTCACCAGAACCCACAATCCTTTGAAACTCCCTTTTCATCGAAACCAAACCAAACCCATCAACCAACTTCGAAGGAGCAATCCCAAGCTTCTCAACTTTCTTCAGCACCTCGACAACACTTTTAACCTTTCCTTCTTGAACATTCGAAGCAACCCCTTTGGAAACAAACTGAACACTCAACATTGAAACAATACGCGGAGCATTAACTCCCGAAGCAACGAGCATCTCCACTATCATTGCAAAGTCCTCGAGACGGCCATCCTCTGCCAGCTTCGAAGCGAGGTCGGCGTAGTACTTGAGTAGGGAGCTGCGGCGGGAAGTGGGGTCCCATCGTACGGAGGAGCTGGAGAGGAGAGGGTAAGGGTGTTGATGAGAATAGACGGTGGGGATGGAAGGAGAGCAGTTTTGTTGTCTTCTGGAAGGGGAAAGCCTGCCAAGGGAGGAATTGGGTTTTTTGGGTTTTGAAGAATGGTGGTGGTAGTGATGGAGGTTTGCTGGAGGAGTAGAAATGGAGGAACCGCCAAGGATGATGACAAAGTCTTTCATTCTTGGCTAAGGAAGTGAGTGTTTGGTTGTGCTGTGGTGGATTGTCCGCTGTTCTTCCATGGCTTTTTTTCTTTTTTTTGTATGATGTTGTTTGTGGATTGAATTTGAAAGGCAGGTATTGTCAGTTGTTAGTGCAAGTTTGTCAGCCAATTGTTTCTCTCTTCTTTTGCTGTATAGAGCGGAGGGAGGAAGAAGCAAATTTTGTCAAAGAAAATATCAATAATACTAAAAAAATTATTAAAATTTGACGTAATGTTGAAATAAATCTCTAAGTTAACGAAAATTTAACTAAGTATTTATATTTTTATTATGTTTCGATCAAATTTTTATAATTTTATTTTAAATAAAATAAATGTTTATTATAATTAATAATTAATTAATTATTATTAATTAAAATATTATTTATCATTTTATATTTATATAATATTAACATAATATTAATGTAAAAAGTAAAAAATATCAGAGTTATATTATAATATCAAATTAATATGTCATTATTATTAATTATGATATATCAATATATTACATCATCATCAATTATAATATATTAATATATTATATCAATATCACATGATATAAAATAATAAATTATATTTTAATTAAATTAATTATTAATTATAAAAAAATTATTTAAAATAAAAATATAATAATTTATTTAACTCAAAATAAAAATATAAAATTTAATTAAAAATATAAAAAAATTTAAATTTTTTTAAACATTGTAAGAGTTATTTTGAATTTTTTTTAACAAGGTTCTTGCGTACGCAAGCCCCACTACCACAAATTATGACGTAGGCTCTCCCACTCGGAGAGACCTTAGGCCACCCCTCCTCAGTGCAATGGAGGCAGCTTGCCTAGGCCATGGGCTTTTACGATCACCCATCGACCTCGTCCAGGTAAGTATGAGTTCTATTTAATATTATGCGATAAAATTTTAAGATTTTCTCTCCCTTTTTAAGTAACAACAATACTAATTTTTTGAGATTTTTATTTTTTTTTTCAAATTATCTATTGGTAGTAACGTAGGGTAATAGTTAACTTAAAATTTTTTTGAATTATTTAAAAATTTTAAATAAATTTTATTATTTTATTATATACAATCAAAAATTTTATTTTTATTTTAAATCAAATAAAATTTCATTATTTACAATTGATTACTCAAAATATGACATATTATTTTAAATATTACATGTTACTACTACTAATGTGGTATGTTATTAATAAATAATCATATAATATGTTAATATGACATGATATAATCACGTGATGTTTTTTACTTTTTATATTAATGTTATGTCATATGAATATAAAATGATAAATGATATTTTTACTTAACCAATTTTTAATTTATAGAGCTTACTTAGATCCAAATAAATGTATAAAGTTTAATTGAATGTAATAATAAAATAAAAATTTGTTTATATTTTTTAAAATAATTGAATAGCTTTATTAAATTAAAAAATATTAAATCTATCTAATTTGGGTTGTACATTTAAAAATTCATCCATAACAATATAAAATTATAAATTGAACCAATAAAAATGAATTTAAAAGAAGTTCAATGATATAACAGCAATAATAATTATAAATAATTTAAAAAAAAAGATACAATATCTATTTAATTGGGTTTGTGAAATTCCTTAATGTTATAAGATCGTAGATAGTAAAATTTTGCATGGTGTTAGCATCATTCTATGGTAACAAACTTACATTTGATCAGTCAGTCCATCCAGCATGACTAAAATTAAATGAGGCTTGATAAAGAACAATGGTTCTTTAGAGTTTGAACCAAAGAACACCCGTGGGCAACAACGCGACTCCCGTAAATACCCCAGAAACCTGCCACGTCAGCAAGCACCAGGGCTACTATCGACAATTCAGCAAAGCAGCCGCAGCTTCTCGATCCCGTCTGGTCCTGAAATCCAAACCGCTCCAAGCCCCAACGTCAGCCTCCTCCCCTCGCCTACACTCTCTTCCCCAAATCAGCCAACTCGATTATAATTACGAAAACCCTAAAAAAGCATAAATCAATTGCTGAGAAAAATCGGATGAATAAGATTTTTTGAAAAATTTTGATTCGATTGATTAAAAGAAAAAAAGGAGAAGCTTTTTGTGTTTTTTGATGCTGATAAGAGATGCCGCCGAAGCAACCCTCAAAAACAGAGTTAGCGAAGAAGCAGAAGATCGTAGAGGACAAGACCTTCGGTCTCAAAAACAAGAATAAAAGCAAAAATGTCCAAAAGTACGTCCAAAATCTTAAGCAATCCGTTCAACCCAAACCCGACTCGAGTAAAGTAGCTCAGAAGGTTCGGATCGTCCCCCGATTACTACTTTTTCTTTATACCTCCTAATCTATAGATTTAAAAATCAAAAAATAGAATTTTTTATGCTTTCTTTTTTATTCCCTTTTTATTGTGTTGTTTAGGAGTTTAAGACTTTCAGTGGATTAAAGAAAAGATATTAGAATCGGGAAAGATTTTTTAAGTTTTTTCTCATCTTGGGTTGGTATGAATTAGTTTGGTTTGTATAGAAAAGTGTAGAATTTTTATTGTCAGGCAAAATGTTTAATTCTCTTTTAATGTTTAGTTAGTTAAGTTGATTGGTAATTCTGGTTCTTTAGGAAGTGAAAGTTTCAATGAAGATAATATCAAATGGTAAAAAAAAGTTAATTTTTTCTTTACTAATCAAGCTTAGACATCAAATTTTTTTTTTTTTAACTAACAGAAAAAGAAAGAGGAAGAGAAGGCCAAAGAGAAGGAGCTCAATGACTTGTTCAAGATTGCTGTTACTCAGCCCAAAGTGCCTGTTGGTAATTGTCCTGTCCTTTCCTCTCTGAGTTCATCAGGATTATCACTGACTTAAGGTTTTGGATGTTGGTTTTTTTGTTTATAATATGTATTTATATTGGCTAGTGGGAATTAAAAGTTTAGAACTAATAATTGGGTACTTGAGCAGGTGTTGATCCCAAGTCGATAGTATGTGAATTCTATAAAGTGGGACAGTGTGCCAAAGGTTTTAAATGTAAGTTCTCACATGACCTGAATGTTCAGAGGAAAGGCGAGAAGATTGACATTTACAGTGATAAGCGTGACCAAGGTTAATTCCATATGAAATTTTACATTGTTTATCTGTTATTACTTAATTATGCAGTATGATATGTTTATCGTTGTGCTGATGTTTATGTGGTTGGTGTTTCTTTCTTTAAGAAACAATGGAGGACTGGGATCAAGAAACTTTGGAGAAGGTTGTGGAGTCAAAGACAAAGGAATATAATCAGAATAAGCCTACTGATATTGTAAGCTTTTGCTGTTGTTCCTGTATAAGTTTGTTGATTATTTCAAAATGTATATTCTGCTGAACTCTATATTTGTTAAATGGCACATTTTTACCCATTTATGTGTGAAAGTCATGCCTTTGAACTCTGGTGGAAATTTCTTCTAGTATGGACAATGGCAAATGGAAAGCTAGCATGAGATGTATTTTGTTACATTCTGAAGCATTTGCATTTTAATGCCTAATATGAAATTCACTTAATGTGCGAATTATTAATTAGATATGCAGAGGATAGAGAGAGAGAGGTCAAACTAGATGGCTGTGAGGATTAAGTTGGTGTAAATTGTAGGGTCTAGCTGTGTGACTTGAGATATTCGTTTCTCATCTTCTGCTGCTTTACCTAACTTTGAATGACTATGATTGGTACTGATTGGATGTATGTGCAGGTTTGTAAATATTTCTTGGAAGCAGTAGAGAAGAAACAATATGGTTGGTTTTGGGTATGCCCAAATGGTGGTAAAGATTGTCACTACAGGCATGCTCTTCCCCCAGGATACGTTCTAAAGTCTCAGATGAAGGCTCTGATTGAGGAAGAGCGTGAAAAAACACCAATTGAGGATGAAATTGAGAATCAGGTAATAATTAGATTTGCTGGAATCAACCTGCTATGCTTTAATTAGCATACTTTGTGACTTTCTTTTCATTATATTTAGCTTACCTAACTAAAATATGTCTTCTTCTGTAGCGTGCTAAATTAAAAACTTCAACTCCTATGACTCCTGAGTTATTTATAGAATGGAAGAAGAAAAAGATAGCAGAAAGAGATGAAAGTTTGGCTGCACAGAAGGCAGAAAGGGCTAAGAATGACCGCATGAGGTATGCCCTGCATGGCCCATGCGCTTTTACGCATGTTTGTTAATAGAGTGAGTGTATTTGCATGTGTCTTATTTTCCTGGGTGTCATTTGCTAAATTTGTTGTTCTTTGTGCTTTATTGCAGTGGCCGTGAACTATTTATGTCAGATGCTAGTTTATTCGTGGATGATGCTGAGGCATATGAGAAATACCAAAGAGAGGAAGAATCTGATGTTGCCGGAAATAAGGTACCCTTTTGCTTGGCATCTTCTATATTTTCCTTGTAGCTCCTGTGAGCTTTGTGAATCACTCTGTGGAATGAAAGGTTGAACTGCTGTTAATACATATTTAGGAAGCTTCCGTATGCTGATGGAAGTGGCAAATAGAGCATTGATTTTCTAGGTTTCTTTAAAAGGAAAATATATTTACTAGTCATTGCACTAGTAATTAAAGTTTATAGTTTCCAAATTTTAAGGAACAAAAATTGTTGTTTGTTGCTTTCGTAGGGAAAATGTGACAATTGCTGCCACTATGCTACCTCCGCCACTGCTAATTTACTAGTGTTGGCACCACCTAGCATTTATCATTTTCCACAGAATCATGCCATCATGGCACATGTTTTTGACGATGAAACTAATATAAAGTGAACATGAGAGCTTGGTAACAGGAAGTTTGAATAAACACCGAAGTAAAATGTATTTTGAAATGTACCTATCTTGAAACAGCCTAGAGCTGCCCCTGCTCCTGGGTATCTTTGTGTTTCCATACCTTGCCCTACCTTGATCCTAAGAGGGAGAGGGTTTGAAAAAAGCACCTCCCTGATTATGGTGCTTCTAAATTGTCATATCTAACATGTATTCAACCTGGTTTAATGTCATCTCTGAAGAAAAGTTGTGGCCCTTCTTTGTAGTACCTGATACTATGGCTAAACTTTGGAAATATGATTGGTAGGTGCTGAACAGTGGATTTTAATCATAGAATGAAATTGGAATACATGCAAAGAATTTTCACTATTGACACACTAATATTCCATGGGCATACTATGAGATGGACTGATTGTTGCTGAATATTTCTTGTTTTGCACGTACAACATCAGGCCAATCCTGATTCAGCTGCTGATGGACCAAGTACCTCAGCGACATCTGCTGCTGATGCTGAAGCTCTTCCAGATGATGATGATGATGATGATGATGATGAATTGGACATGGATGAACTAAACGAACTAGAAGCAAGCTTGGCAAAAACATCAATCCAAATTCAGGAGCCTAACGCTTAAGCTCAATTTTTAGAGGCGCAGAGTCTTCAGTCCACATGCGTTTTAAAAGTGTTGACTCTATGATCCTGCTGCAAATTACTTGCCATCACAATTTCACCTGTAGCTTAAGACTGCTGAGCTTCCCATTATCCTGGCAGAGTGGCAGCTGTCATTATTATCGTCAAATTTAAGGTTCACCTATAAGCCTAGTGGTGCATGAGCATATGGTGAAATTGCAAATTGTATCCCATTCTAGAATGCTGGGTTTCTCTCAATCTTTGTTAGAAAGAGGATCATGAATATGGTTGTGGTTTTCTTATTCTTTTAGGCTTTGAAGCACACAAGGACGATTCTCAGTTTATGAATAAGGTGTATTATTTGAACACAATTTACAGCAATCTCTAATGTATTATCAATTTCTCAGTGTCATTGTCTGATCACAAATGCATGCATTTGCCTTCCTGGAAGGAAAGATTTAAGCTGATGAATCGCAGTTAAATTTCCACTGCTAAAAGAAGTCTGAATTATTCATGAACTTGGCTGCGCTCGACAGAAGCTTCTTCTCAGGTGCTATGTGCCTGACATTGGTTTGCCCCTGAACCTCTACTTGTAAAAACATTCTATGGTATTATTGGTTCTTTACCCTGCCGATGATGTCTTGAGTTACTTGTGCTCTCATGGATCAAACCCATCAGCTAAAATCTGTTATACCAACATCATCTGTTAAGTCTTCAGGACTGAATTTAAGGTCCTGCACTAGCCTAGAAAAAGTTGGAAACAAACAAGAATGTGGATCAGTACAGCCAATACAGCTAACCCGACAAAAATGATGACAAACCAATGATCCAAAGGTCGTATCCATGGTGGGGATGAGAAACTGTTGAGAAAGAGATCCGAGTTCCACTTCCACTAAGAGGAACCAACAGACAGTGTTCACTCTTCAATGTTCTCAACGAGCCAAACATTTCTTGTAATCATGTCAACTAATGGGACAAATCCATAGCTTCAAAAGTCCTCGAGGTTGTGCCACTACCCAACAAAACATAATATTATTATCCTTTCAAAGTGCTTTTGTTGCACGAGCGGGTCTAACGTCATCCCTTCATACGCAAGCCCAATGAGAGGCCTTCGGGTTTCTTCGTTGAAACTTCTTCTTCTGCCCTCCTTTACAAGAAACACTGTTATAGCTGCCCGGCTGACTGTTCCTTTCGATGTCTTTGTAATTGAGTACTGTAATTTGCTTTTCTAAAGTCAAAAAGATTAATTTATGGATTAAATGGATTCATTATTGCAATACAAAGCATTACCAAAAAAAAAATCTTTAATGCATATTTATATATATTATAGTAAGGATTTCGCTAACCATGCAATAATGACAACAGTAGCCTAATGTAGAAAAAAAATAATTTAATTGGGTCATATATTATATTATATTTTAAAGGAACTTTTGCTTTAAAGCCAAAGATTTTAAATATTAAAAAAAATGAATGCTTAAGTTCATTAATTCAATAAGAAATTATCACGATAATACAATATCTCGAGTATCATCTTAATAACATAATCTTTTACAAAGTTTCCAAGTTATATCGTGTATGGTTTTTCTTTTTTGTTTCTAGAAGTTATATATCATTTTGGTTATTAATCTTTATGTAAAAAAAGTAAAATTATTATTTGAATACAAGAATAAACAAGTATTATTTTGGATTAGTAAGAATTAAAATTAATCTTTGTAAATAATTAAATACACAACCTTAACCTCTATATAGAATAATTGTATTTGAATGAATTTATCATTTCACATTTGAAAATTGAATATATTTATTAACTTATGATCGGATTTATAACACAAATATAAAGTTTATTTTATGATTTTTTAAAAAGATACATACATACTCTTTGTGATGATCGAATTGAATAAAAAATATACCTTTTTAATCTTTCGTTTTAGATTTTTATTTAATTTTAGTGGGATCAGTCTTATTATAACACGTACATATAAAATTAATTTTTCTAACTAACAATTAATACGATGATCTTTAATATATTGAAAAATATTACTTAATATAATAACGTTAAAAGGTGACTCGCAGTGATGGTTAACAAAACACTACGAGTGATTAGTATTAATCTTCATGTCTTCACTATATATTAAATAGAAACAGGAGAATGTTCAGGTCAAACTCTCTAAAATATGTATTGAAGGTAAAGCAAATCAACTTGGACATGTCTGAAATTTCAAGGGATTCCAGAAGGGCGGAGGGGGTAAGACTGCGAGGGGCAAATTTGTTTGAGGGTTCAAAATTTCAACGACACCGCGGTGCAGGTGAAGAAGTCATTGGCTACATGATTACGTATTAAAGCATGATTTACAAGGGATGAACAGTGGGGGAGATTTTAGGATAGAATTGTTCAAGGACACAATCAAGATTTGCCGTGTCAAAGGCGAAGAAAGGTTTGTCCACCTCTGCGGTGGCAAATGCTGTTCATGGGTTTTAAATTTCTTGAAAATCTATATGTTTCATGAACATTGTCGAGCTTTTGAAAGGTACTCCCCCACTGCTTTTTCTCTGTTCTTTTGTCTTTGCAGAGATTTGTTCTTAGTAAGTAAGTGTTACAACAAATAATTGAAATGTATTGGGGGTGGTGAAGAGAGAGATTTAAACAGTATTTGCCTTGGTAATTGTTTTATACTTGTTCTCGTTCTATAAAATAAATAATTTACAAGCTTTAAAGTAATCTTTTAAAGAAAAAGAACTTTTAATTAAGCGAATTCTGGAACCCAAGATTAGTCAAAGACAAAATTTTCCTTCTTTCTTTGTGTTTGTGATAAAGGAAGCATAAAGCTTTTGCAAAGAAAAGAAAAGACCCATTCTTTTTATTTACTTTTGGCATCATAATCTGCAACCCATTTAGGTCCAATTATGGGTTGATATGAGGTTAAGGAATGGGAAAGATGTATCCTTAAACCAAATGGGGTTGCTTTGCAAGGCACAAATGGAAGAAAGCACAAAGGTAACAAAACTGTTTCTTCTTGAATGGCAAAGAGGCACCCTGTTCGATTCATATACCGGACAAGAAATCACCTTGTCCAATAAAAATTCTACTCTTTATCTTTAGCAAAAGTTTTCTCCCAGAAACACTCTTATCTTAAAAGTAGGTACACAAGTACACAAGGCAGTTCAGTAAAAAAAATTTATGTTGGTAAGTATGTGCTTTTTAAGCAAAAGGATTTTGGCAGATTATATACGACTTTGGCTAGCTTTTTGGTGCACTTGCACTTTCATTCCTGTCCCACATGCTCCCCCAGTCTCACAGCAATTTTTTATACACAGAAATGGAAGGGAAAAAATGGAAAAACAGAGCACCAATTATTGGGGACCTTTTGTCCGTACAGATAGGAAAGCTTTTGTTTCATCCATGGCACTGGTCTTGAGGTTCTTACTTTCATGCAACAGAAATAGAGATGAGTGTTGATTTTGTATTTTATTGGCTGGTACTAAATTAGAGGATTCATCTTAAGAGGCCTGCTCCTATTAGAATTAGCTGAAGGATAGAACCATTCACAAGACAGGCAATTTGGAAACTTACAGCACAAAATGAACAATGCTAGTAATTCTGAATTCAAAACCTTTGCTGCCAGGTTTTGTCTTAGAGAGAGAAAGAGAGTACAGAAATAACAAAAGGGGGCAGAGGAGGGGAATTGGGTCGAGGATAATCGAAAGAAAGATACATGAGAATTCTCATGGAGAGCACTGCTCTAGTACCAGGTAACAACTTTCAGGGAACAATGCGGAAAAGGGTGGAGCAACCTATAAGCCAGAACATTTCCAAGCAATGCTGAAGATGACAATTGCTGGGAACTTCTCATTTTCTGTTCAGATCACCCTGATTATTTGGAATTTGGAAGCTGCATTTCCTCTGATGTCACCTTCTTTCTTTGCAGCGCTCTTCCTGCTTTTGATGCTACTCTCAACACAGACTTGATTATAATGGATATCATCCTAACCTTGATCTGGCCTCTCTTTGGAGGTACCCTTGTCTTCTTTAGCCCACCTTGTGCCTTTGCCATAGCCATTGATGCCCAGTTAAAAACTTTAACAGGGTCTTTCCCAAAAAAAAAAAAGAAAACTTTAACAGGTTTCAGATGAAAGGAGGCAAGCTCAGAAAGAAAATACTTTGTTATTATAACTGAAAACTACAAAAATACAGCAGGAGGCTTCACAAAAGGGTGTGGCAGATTCCGAGTGAAAATTGGGGGAGTCATGGTACTTTATATCTTCGGGCCATTAGCTTGTCTCCCCCTTTTCCCTTTGTTTTTTCTTTTTCTTTTTTTTAAATCCTTTTTTGTTGCTGGAAAAAAAGGGGTTGACTGGCGGGGAACGACTTTGCTTTTCTTGCCTGGTTCTCAAGATTTTAACAGCGTAGTCGAATTTCCTTCTAACTTTTTGGCTGCCGAAACACGAAACCGACTGGATGACAATTGCCAAACGAGCATATGCTTCTTTTCTTTCTCTTCATGTTTAATTTGAAACTTTCAAACAACTCAGATGTTAGAAAATATCTTTTTCTCAAGAGACTCAAAGATTCAGTCATTGAGCAAACCTGGAGTTAATATGACTAATGGTATTCCATATTGAAAGATAAATCTGCAAGAAACGTATTGTCCTTTTGTTCCCCTAATTTTGGTCATTGAGAAAATCATGCTAGCATGACTACTTGAGCCATGGGTTTCAAGACTCATAATTTGAGTTGATCTTATCAACTATGAAGACTTCAACACATTCATGTATAGAATTATTGGCAAGGGAATTTCAGTTGTCTTTCAGCATAAGGATCCCTTCAAAATTGAAAGTACATTTGGTTGACGGAATAAACAAGAATGAAATAGAATAATTACTACGTGGGAATAGAATAGAATAATTATTATGTAGTTTGGTATGACAAATAGAATAAAATAGAAACGAATATTATGACTTATTACAATGTTTGGTTGTTAATAATAACTTTAAAATAAGAAAGGACTAGAAAATAAAAAGATAAAAATATTCTTTATTATATATATGATTATTTATTTTATTTTATTTTTAAATATTAATAATTTATAATTTAATAAAAATATTAATAACTTCTAAATTAAATATTAATATTTATTTATAATTTAATCATTAACATTTTAAAAAATTAATATTTATTTAATTTAAATATTATTATCATTAATTTTTTTATTTTATTTTTTGAATATGAATAATTGAAAAATTAAATATTAATATTTTTTAAATATTAATAATTGATCATTTATTTAAAATATTAATAATTGATCATTTAAATATTAATATTTTATTTATAATTTAACCATTAATATTGTAAAATACTAATATTTTATTTAATTTAAATATTATTATGATCAATTATTTTATTTTATTTTATTTGTAAATATTAATAATTGATAATATATTTATAATATTAATAATTTATCATTTAAATATTAATATTTTATTTATTATTTAATCTTTACTTTTTAAAATATTAATATTTTATTTATAATTTAAATGTTTATAAAGTATTCATATTTTATTTATAATTTAAATGATATTATTTTTATTTATTTTTATTTTTTAAATAGTAATAATTTATAATTTATTTAAAATATTAATAAATAATAATTTAAAATATTAATATTTTATTCATAATTTAATAATTAATATTTTAAATATTAATATTTTATTTATAATTTAAATATTATTATGATTATTTATTTTTATTTTATTTTTTCAAAAGGTATATAATTTATTTAAAATATTAATAATTGATTACTTAATTATTTATAATTTAATTATTAATATTTTTATATATTAATATTTTATTTACCAATATTAATATAGGTAAGATTGTATATTTCTAAATTTATGAGGGATAATTTAGTCTTGACATGTTTTGAAGCTATTCCATCAAACATGGAATAGCTAATACTAAGGGATAGGGTGAGTTTAGTTAAACCTAACTTTTAACTGATTTTAAAGAGAATAGTTATTACTTGATACAATTGCGAACCAAACATGAGAGAAAATATCAGATGGGGAATAGAGGGGTACCAAACCTGCAGTGAGAGAAATAAAAGAGCAAGGAAGAGATGTGAAAACCGTGGTACAAGACCAGGTCAAGAAATTATATGTGTTTTGAAAGGAAAGTCCAAGTCCACGTTCACCATGTCAAGCTCAAAACTTCAGTGTTCTTATCCTATTATTTCAGGTCATTCCTGTCTACCCATGAAAATGACTTACGAAACAACCTGTCGTAAGCATTCCGGACAGGAATACTAGGTGTCGTTCAAAGGTGAAGGAAAGATGAAATGTGGAAGCAGAATAGGATCAAAACGGTTTCTGTTTTTTTTTGGGTTAAGTTCCACTTACTCGAGAGGGCGGAAAACACATGGAAAGACCAAAAGGATCACATGCCAATTTGGTGATGGCTGCTTGAATTTTCTTGCACTCCTTCTCAGTTCAATCTCAGACATAATCATCAAGAGTGTAAGACTCATGCTAACCAATTGACTGACATGGGTGCTTCCCCGGCCCCCGGATGCCTCCCATATCATTTCTTCACCGTCTCCAGCAACTGTTGTTTGTCAACTTATTTAGGTGTAGCTGCTAGTCCAGATAGCAGATTGTGACTGTTAATGGACAGGATTAATGTTTGGTATCAACAGTCAAAGACCTAATTCCATGTAAAACGTAAGACTAATGAAAATGCAGGGGAATTGTGCTGTTAATAAGGACAGATTGGAGATCAGATTTGAAAAAATTGTTATCTTCCTCAGTAAATCAATGAAAGAAGGCATGTTTCAAAAGATATTCTCCTTAACTCATTCATGCAGTGCACAATATTTTACACCTCCCAGAAAACTAGAAGAAAGCATGTGGAGAACCTTCTGTAACATTACTTCCTCCCCCATGTCATAAAGAATGCAGGATAGCTGCAACCATTCATTGATCACTAAGATCTTTTAACACTTTAACCTCTCCAAACAAATTTTCTATTTACCTTCAGCTCAGATGCTCTTAATGTTCTTTATCCCCGAAACAACTCTCATAAGACCCACAAACTATACCAAAGGACTTATTCAGCATGAATCTGCATCATAAAACTCCTCTAAACACATAATCATGGGTATGGAAGTTTTACTAAGTTTACTCAAAATGGAAAAATGAAAAAAAGAAAAAAAGAAAAAAGAAAGAAAGATGCTTATGGGCAAAGCAAATTGGCTATAAATAACAACCAGTATCCAGATTTACTTACAAGTAGGGGTCTACAAATTTCTCCCCTTTATACTCATTTCATTCTGACAATGATCCTTTTACAGAAAATGAACTGCTTTTTCCTTAGGGAAAATTAGATCACTTAACTGGTGCAAGAATTGTATATAGCAAAAGGAATGCGACTATTATAGTGGCCCCTACTAAAGTAAATCCTGGACTGGTCCATAACATGAGGTTTGACCTCTCTGTTCTCTTGATGGGATCAACCTCCTCAGACAAAGGATAGTTTGATTGTCTAGGATTCCAGGTAACATACTTGTCAGGAAAGAACCTTGAGAAGATGGACTTTTTGCTTTGCTTCCTGAAATTTGTCCATGCCTTATCCCAATCAGTTGAGAATTTATCACCTGAGGTATGTCCAAGAATAATTGTTGTATGAGTATTTGGATAGGAGAAGCAATATAAGGGCAATGTAAATTCAGAAGTAGCTAAATCATAAGAAAGTGATCTTATACCAACATAGCATAGTCAAATCATTGTTCATACTTGCACAGTGAATTAGCCCTAACACCAAAAAATTCTTTCAACATCAATTGAATTACAGATGTAGCTAATATGCAATAATGACTGCACTCCGCTGCCTGGGATATCAGTTAACACCATATAAAAGTTTTATTATTTTAATTTCCAAGCTCCAAAAAAAATGAAGTTCCTAAATATACATGGGCTCCAGTAGATAAATCAAGTTAGTGTTATGTTGATTTCCATGTGTATGCTAATGCACTAATGCGAACACCTGATAGCAGTGGGAAGAAACGATAGGAAGAAGGACAATTTATGGTATGACAACAGTGTTAAACAAGGGCAGGCAGCAGGGCACTAGCAAAAGCCTGTTTCTAGTATACAGTCTGCCTCACAATATAGTAAAGATGAGAATCACTTCCTTGATCCTGAAGTATTCATCTCGCATATTCAAGCACAAGTCTAATCTAAAGGAATAAATATTCTTTAAATGTGCTCTCCAGGTCAACCAAGTTAGCCACTGTTGCTTAAATCAGTAGAAAAATTACAAGACATGGGCATGCCTAATCATGATAATGATCACAGGCAAATTGGATATACAATAGGACTCACTTTTCAAAAACTTTGAATTCTAGATAATGTAATGCAACCACTAACCAGGAATATTCAAGTTCCTAAGAGCTCAGATGAGTACTAATTCTATTTCCATTCCCATTCCCGATTCCTCCACCTAATCTTGGATGTCAAAAAATAAAGTAGAATTTATGAGTAATTAGGACTTCTGTTCCTAAAAACAAACTAATAAACTCCAATTGATTTAAATCTTTAATGAAAATGGCTTAGTGACAGTAACACCAACACAGATAACAGGAGCAATAGTAAAACTCCAACATTAGCAGCTGCAGCAAAAGAAAAGAAATCTTCTTTCTCAGAATAACTATATTGGCAATGTAACCCAAAACAACCAAAACTTCAAACAAGACGGGCAAATTAAGAAAACCCAATGATATGGTAAAACACCCTTTTGACATTTAAGTGAAATTGCTGCTGAGTTGATACTTTGGGGCCTATATATAAAGCTGATGACATACCCCCGTTATCACCGTTTTCTTGAGGTTGCCGAGAGCCTCTTTTGGAGCAGAAAATTTTGAAAGAAGAACAAGGATATGGAGATGTGGATTTCTGTGATGTTCTCCAAAAGCCGTGAGATGTTAAGCTCCCGATTCCAGCTTGAATATCCATTGGCATCTGAAACCGAAGATTCCAATTGAAGCTACTGACGCCACAGCTCCAATGATCTCTCTCTCTCCCGCACCTAAAAAAATATCATTTTTTGGATACTTTCTTATCCGCTGGGAAAATCTGACAACCTCAAATTCTTCCATGTCATCATATGACACGTGGCAGCATAACTAATTTTCTTTTATTTTTCTATTTTCAGTATAAATATATTCTTTTTTTTTTTTCATTTGGCCAAAATATTCCTTCTTTGTTACTACACCCTTTTAGTTCTTCTCTAAATATAGATATAATTAACTTATATTTTTGTTTAATTAACTTTTAGTGTAATTAATTTCTTATACTTTCATTTTTATAATTAACTTTTAATTATAATGTAACTCGTCAATTTTTTTATATCATGTCGCTATAACGTGGCATATTATCGTATTATAATAAATGATTATGTGACATTTAACATAATCATGTGATGATCTTCATCTTTTATGTTATTGATATATTAATATTATACGAATATAAAATGATAAATGATATTTCGATTAATAACAATTAATTGTAAAAATTTATTTGATTCAAAATAAAAATATAAAAAATTGATTAAAAATGATAAAAAAATAAGAATTTATTTAAATTTATTTGAATAGTTAGAAGAATTCTTTTAAATATTATATCTTATATTTTTAAGATGTTCGATTTTTAATATCTTTATGGTTCTTAATGCTCAAAAAATAAAAATAACAACATAATTTCCTTAAGAAAGAATACCCTTTTTTATTTGAGAAAAAATTCAAACTTATTTTTTTAATAAAAAATATAGACTAATCACTTAATTAAATAATGTAGTACTCAAAGAATGCCTTTTGGAGACACAAAATAAAGTAACACCACATTATCTAAGAAAATGTCATGTAGTTAATCCTAATCACCTTTGTTCTTTCCTAGGTGAAAGTGATAGTATAAGTTTGGATGAACTTAAGTTTTGTGATGTACTAACAAAGTTTCTTATTTCAGCATTAATTATCTGATACTATAAAGTTATTATATATTTTAAAATAGCAAAAAAAAATCAGAAAGAAAGATTATAGAATCATTAACTACCTTGGTGTTCAGTCTGATGAGATGTCTAGTCAATCAAAGACACATGGCATTATCAGAGACGCTGGAGACTCAATCTGGTCCGACGTGAATGACCAAATCCCATCATATTTCTCTATTGTCACCTCTTGTTGCCCAATTCCAGTTGCACCAAAATAATCAACCGGTCGAAATTAAATTTTTTCTTCTCATTCCTTGGCACTGGGGCACGCAGGCTCAGCCCTGACCTCTCTGTCCTGTCCCCATTCCACTTAGTTCGCCCAATGGTCGGCAGATTGGCCTAAGACAACACATGGGACTGACTTTTCTTTTACACTCCCGCGAGTGGAAGATCATGCTTCCACGTGTCATCAGATCCCGTTACAGAAAAAGCCGTGGACAGCCCGGTGGGGCATACGGAATAGTTTTAAGGTTGTCAAATAAAAACTGAAGTAATTTGAATCAATACAATTTTATTTTTCTAAGCAAATAAAATTAAAATATTTTAAATATAAAAAGTCGTGAAAATTTGACTTAGATCGGTTTAGGCTTAAAAGTTAAGTACAATTTTGGTTATGATGGCTTTTGTCACAGAAAACCTAAAAGCTTATAATTTTAAGAAAGTTTTTATATATACTTTTTTAAAGCGAACGAAAACAGACCATGTACGCTTCTAGTGGGCCATGGTTTGGCCATCACAACCTAAAGCTTGATGTAATGTCAACCGTTAGATCGTTGGGTCAAGACCAGACAATGGAGCTTCAATCTGCACCACTGTTTTTTTATTTTTTATTTTATTTTTTGTGTGTTTTGTTTAAAATATATGTCATTAAAAAAATAATTAAAATCGAGGTGCAAGTGGAAAAATGGGGGGACGGGTACACAGGTACGAGAGGACACGATATTGGGTGGTTGTTTTAATTTAGTGGACAAGAAAGACTGGCGCGTAGCTTTCACAAATCTATCGTGGGACCCACCCTTCCTTTCGGGTTTTAACAACTTATGACGAGCAGTTTTTCGCTTCACTCTTCAACACATCGGCGGCGCTGTCAACGGATTAATCGGCTTGTATCTTGCTCTGTCTCGTCGGGTTGCGTTGCTTGCCAACCCCAACTCTACGCCCCTACACCATGAAAACTACGGTGTGGCCTCCTGCACGAAAGAATTTTTTTTTCAAATATTTATAAGTAATAATAAAAAAATAAAATATATATCTTCTAATCACGCTGCTTGACTCATTAATTTTATTTCAAATATTGTATTTTCTGAGATATTTATTGGATAAATTCAAAAGTAAAATTTATGGATCCACGAATTATTAGATCACATCAGGTGAGAATAAAGGCCATGAAATTGTTTTTTTTTTTTTTAATATTCAACATTATAACACGAAAAATGTATTAAGAAAAAAGGCCAAAAGGTCAAAAGGCAGAATGGAAAGTCTAGTACTGTAGTTATAGGGAGGTTATCCAATCACGTTGTAGTATTAGATACTCCCTCCTGAATTAGACCACACAAGAAAGAAACCTCTCGGTATGGATAAAGACCATAAACTAAAATCGGCGTAGAAGAGGAATTGAAATGAGACGATTAATTGAACGGCCTTAGATAACTCACCACACATGTTACCCAGCTCCACCCGCCAGACAACTGAGTTCATCTCTCTCTCTCTCTCTTTCAAAGTCAGTCATTTTGTCTATAGTTTGGTTGCAAAAAGCAAGCATAGGGAAGGAAAAAGAAGCAGAGCAAAACATGAACTCATCATCGTCGTCACCGAATCCTCCACTGCCTCCAGCACCTCCTCCGCAGCAGTCTTCCACGTCCGCGAACGCCGCTGATGGGTCCGGAAAGAAAGTCAGGAAACCTTACACCATCACCAAGTCACGTGAGAGTTGGACTGAGGAAGAACACGACAAGTTCCTTGAAGCTCTTCAACTGTATGTTCTTCTTCTTCTTTATTTATTTTTAAGTTGAAAACTTTTGGACCAATTTTGTTCTTTTTTGAAAAATTAAAATGAATTACAAGTACCCAATACTTCGATTTACTGTTTTCTTGGGTTTCCAACTTTCCATCTCCTTTTTCGGTCGGAAATTTACCCTTTTCTTGCTGTTTCTTAATTTTGATTCTGCTGTTTTAACTAGTTTAGAACTTGGAAAGTCTTGAACGAGTCATTTCTTGAGATAATTGTGAACTGGATGTGTTTTATGGAGAAATTTATCTGCAAACTTGATACTCAAGTTGTTTGGGAGCTTAATTTTGGCTGAATTTGGTACAAGAATTTACCTGATCGTTACTATAAAACTTCCTTGTCGGTTTGTGCATTGAACCTTGAACGAGGATGCCAATGGCAATACATTTACTTCCTTTTTTTTTTTATTATTATTTTTTTGTTTAGGATATGATTTGCAGCTGTTGCCTTGTTCTATTTATGTTTTATTAGCAATTTGAACTGTAAGGATCAATGTTGTCTTGTAATAGAAAAAATTCTTGTTAGCATGATTTTTATATAAGTAGTTTTCTATCTTTCTTCCTGACTTAGGTTTGACCGTGACTGGAAAAAAATTGAAGATTTTGTGGGTTCAAAGACAGTTATCCAGGTTTAAAGACAACAATTGGATGTTGTGAGCTAAATTTTTAATATTTAATCTCATTTTGGTTCATTTTTTTTAAATGAATGCTCGCTGCCTTTTCAGATTCGAAGTCATGCCCAGAAATACTTTTTGAAGGTCCAAAAGAATGGGACAATTGCACATGTGCCTCCTCCTCGCCCCAAGCGCAAAGCTGCTCACCCTTACCCGCAAAAGGCGTCTAAAAATGGTTTGTTTTGTTAAGGATTGTGAAGATATACTAGATTGAAGTATTAAGGCTATGATTACATTTTGACATGCTTTTAAATTAGCAGTTTTAGTGTCATTGCAAGCATCCATGGCTTATCCTTCTTCAATAAATACCATAGCACCTGGATATGCTCCCTGGGATGAAGCGTCCTTGCTAGTAAACACTGCCCCAAGCAAAATCATGCCACCACAAGATGAATTTACAAGCCTTCAAGGAGCTGAAGGCATGCATACTTCTCTCCTTTTTTTTCCTTTGTTATAATAGTAGTAGACTAGCTTTCCTAAAGGGAATATTCCAGCACTTCTTATGCATACAACGTTACTGATTCAGCTGATATTGGATCGAAGGGCGTAGCAAGGATTAGTAACAGTGGTGTCAGTGGCATTGGAAGCTCAAGTAGGACAATACCTAGTTCTGATATGCCAAACCAAGGGAAACAAGCTCCCATGCTTCATGGTATTTGTGTTGGCCATAATCAATTTTTTTTCCCATTTACTTTGTTTGTACTTGATGGTATAGGTCAGCTTTATCTTTGTTTTGCAGGTATACCGGATTTTGCTGAAGTTTATAGCTTCATTGGGAGCATCTTCGATCCAGACACCCAAGGGCATGTGCAAAAACTCAAAGAGATGGATCCGATAAATTTTGAAACTGTGAGTCAAATGGCACTTATTTTTTTTATTTCAACAGGTCATATTTGTAGTATATATCATAAATGCCCTGCCCTAATTTACATTATATGATGTAGAAAGTTTAAAATAAAAATCAGAGGAAATACTGGTCGACATGACCTGGTTTTTGGTCAGTAGTGACCAACAACCCCTTAGATAAAGTTTACAAAGCAGTGTATAGGAATAAATGCTGATGACGTGTTTATATCTTCCTTTCTAAAGTCTGGGCCTTGTCTGTAAATTCATTAAAATAGCAATAGGCCCAGATAAGGTTGTTGATGTTTTGTGAGATTCTTAGAATTTGTTGCATAATTTGGACTGCATGGTACATATAGCCTTAACTATTTCTTGGAGTCTTATATAAGCTTTATAGAATCGTCTTCTGCATCCTCTCATGGATGGATGTGGTGAAAGGCTGGTCTTTCAAATTTAATTTCATGTGAGGCTATAGAATGAGTGGTTATATTTGAGTATTGCAATCAATAGGAGAGGTGCCTAACTGGTTTATCATGGGAAAGCTTCTACAAATTTGTTGTAAGAACAGCCATCTCTGCATTCAGAAGTTTTCTGATTTCACCTATATATCACAGGAGATTTCTTTGATGTTTGCCTTGTGGCATCAGAAAAGTAATTGAACATGACTTTTGATTATATACAATCTCTGCCCTGTGAAATTTCCCTGTTCTAAATGATCTGGGTTACTGTATGTAATTCCTTTTTGTGACTTTTTGCAGGTCTTGTTACTGATGAGAAACCTCACCGTTAACTTGTGTAGTCCTGATTTTGAGCCAGTCGTAAGTATTTTTATGAAGTTAGTGTTTATGCTTTTCAGACATTATTTTCTGTTCAAATTTTATTGACTTGGGTAAATAGGTGCTTCCAACTTTCTTTCTATTTTTTTTCCTTCATTTTGAAATAAAAATGTCTAATGATTATGTTGCTACTAAAACATGATTTCTTCTACAATGCTTGGGTACTCGCATATTTCAATTCCTTCTTGGTTATTTAAACAAGAGAAAACCAACCAGAACTTTTTTCCTTGTCAGTGAGCATATTTTCTTTCTTTCTATTTTTTTCAATGACTGTTCTTTACTGCTAACTGATTGATCTCCTTGGTTGTTGCAGAGGAAAGTTATGTCCTCATATGATGTCAGCACAAAAACGGTGGGACTTGGCACGGGAATTATTCCCCAAAGCCAAACGAATGATATATCATGTTAAGCTGTTTATTATGTAGGGCTTGCAGGCAAGTACGTGCTTTTCATTTGTTTTTTCTGCTTTTCATCTATATTTTCATTATAACTTCCTTTTGCTGCATCAGGATTGTAATTTTTGTTTCCTTTGACTGCTATCTTAAATCTAAAGTGTCTAATGAAACTTGGACAGCATGCTTGGAGCTTACTAGGTGAAGGAGTTGCAACCACCACCTGGAGAAAATGTTAGAAATGTTGAGTGGAAGAAAGGTTTGCTACTACGGACTTTCAAGCTCTGTAAGGGTCTCGATGTGCAGCGAGTCAGGTGGAATGGTTGTCACCCGGTTTTGACCTATCAACCAGATAATTGTGTATATTCTTGTGAGGTTTGTCAATTAGCCGTTTTACCAATTGTGAAGTATGCCTTACAATAGAAGTGAAACTACAAGAATTTGAACATATCTGTAATAAAGATCATGGTTTTGCCTTATGAATGTAGCTAGAAGGAACTCCATGGCAACATGCTAGATTTCTTAGCTATTGTCATATATTGGTTATTAACAAGTATTCCACTAGAATATTATCTCCCAGTTTGACTAAAATTTGATGGGATCGTACCAAGGTCAAAGGGGCGCACGCTGCTGCTTTCAAAGGCATTCATAAGCTCATTAAGAACCCCCTTGCTCGTGGAAGGAAACTGTTTGTGCTGATTGATTTGCCAACTATAGCAGGCTGCTGTGGAGGGTTTCACTTATCTGGTCTCTCCTTCCCAGACCGTGTCTTTTGCCTTTTTAGCAGGTAGCTTGGAATCATGCACCTCTAGTTGGCGCCAAGCTGCGGTTCTTCTCCCAGTTCCTTTGTGCTAATATAAGCTATTATGCCAAAAACCAGTTGTAGGAAAACAACATAATCATGTACTAATTGCCACACTTCAAGTCTCTTCATTTTTTCCCTTCTCATCTAACCTCAAACCTTTTTTTGGGCTAGTCAGAGGCATCGCTTATGCCACGTATAAAAGGGTGATTTTCCTTTGAGGACAATAATTTGTAATAACAATAACAACAGAGCTTTTCTCACTATTTGGTATTTAATTAAATGGGTGGTATTTCCTTTGCTGTATTACATTAATATTTAATATCATTTCCTACATATTTTTTTTCTTGATAGAGTTTATATAGAAGTAACCATTAATGGCACCTTTGGTTAGCGAAATGACAGCTATTTCATGAAAATATAATATAAAAATTTTTAAATTTTTTTTTTTTAAATTACCTAACAACAGGCATTGGTCTGCCCAATATATACTCCTGAAGCCCATGTTCTCTTCTGGGTCGGACCATCTCGTTGTCCCTTTCTGATACCCGTAAGAAAACTGCCCCGACCCGCGACCATCGGCAACCACTGATTTGCCTTCTCCCTCTTCCTTTCTATAGTCTTCTGGAGTCTCCAGTCAAGTTTTTCACACATTTCTCCGGGAACATTTCTTCAATCTGTTACTTGACAGAGCAAAATATGTGAAGGAAAATCTGATTTGCTGTTGGTGTTGGTAAGATTACATCTCTGTTAAATCAATGAACGGTTTGGGGTTCAGCTGCTTTTTCTCGGTTATTTCTTTGCGAATTCTAGCCTCTAGGGTTGTTTATTTTTTGTCAGATTAAGGCATATCTCAAATCGCTTTCTTTTCTTTGCAATTACTTGGAAAATTTCATTGGGGAAAATAGTTTTAGATCAAGCAAATTGAAAATGCTGCAACATCAGATAGTGCAATCCCCAGCCAGGCTGGGCTTAACGAACCCCAACTCACCTTCTCTGCAAAACCCTACCCCTCCAAAATACCCTTCTTCCCAACCCCAGCCCCAACCGCCGCCGCAGCAGCAGCAACAACCTAGCTCCACCAATCTCTCCGCCACAACCACCTCGTCAGCGCTACTTTCTCTTCTCCCTCCACTGCCCAGAGCACAATCCCTCCTCCTCCAAATGGCCTCCTTAGCTTCCAAACTCTTTGAAGTCTCCCCGAATCGTACCGTCTGGGTGTCCGCCTTTCGCGGATCTCTCCCTTCTTTCCTCTCTTCGCAAATCCAAACAACGCCTCCCCCTCCGCTTGAATCCACCCCAACTTCAACCAAAGAAGTCCTCTCCTTATTCACTTCCCTCCAAACCCAACTCTTCGAAGCCGTTGCCCAACTCCAAGAAATCCTGGATCTTCAAGATTTTAAGCAGAAGATTGCGAGGGAAATTAGGTCCAATGATGGTGCAATTCTTGCTTTTGCTAATAAACTTAAAGAGGCGGAACGGGTTCTTGATATGCTTGTTGATGATTATTCTGATTATCGGCGGCCTAAGAGGTTGAAATTGGAGGAGGATGGTGGTGGGGGTGATGATGATTCTAGTACCACAACGGTCGCATCTCAGTTGAATTTGTCGGATATTTTGTCGTATGCGCATCGGATTAGTTATACTACTTTTGCACCTCCGGAGTTTGGTGCTGGACAGGCACCTCTTCGCGGGGCACTCCCCCCGGCTCCGCAAGAGGAGCAGATGCGTGCTTCTCAGCTGTATGCCTTTGCTGATCTTGATGTCGGTTTGCCTAAAGCAGTTGAGGCTAAGGAGAAAGCTGTCGAGGCAATCATTGAGCCACCACCTGCACAGCCTGTGGATACCAATCCACTTGCAAATTTGGCAGCCCTTCAGGGTTTGCTTCCTCCAAACTTTACAGTTCCATCAGGCTGGAAACCTGGGATGCCAGTGGAGTTGCCAACCAATCTGCCTGTGCCACCACCTGGATGGAAGCCTGGGGACCCAGTGCCACTGCCTCCGTTGGACTCCTTGCCTATACCTAGGATGGAAGAGCCACACTTGCGGCCTGTTCCGCCTCCAGGATTGCATAAGCCACCTGAGCCAATCCAGGTGCGACATGTTGAGCTGGATATCCTGGATCCTGATGATGATAGCAGTGATTATAGTAGTGATGAGGGAAGCTCTGATGATGAAGATTGATAGTGTGATGGTTTGAATGATTGGTAGTTTGAAGTACTTGAAGTAAGTGTACCTGCAATATGTAACTCATAATTTTAGGGACAAAATGGAATTCTGAGTTTCATTCATGTACCCGAATGCTAAGTAATTTGCAATTTGTAGAGTCCTTTTCACTAACCCATCTGAATTCCTTTAGTTGGAAAATAATTGCATTTTTTAGATATATAATTATTTCTTGTCATGTATCAGAATTGAAAATGAGACGGATTTGGTTTTGGTTTACACTAAACATTCAGTAAAACATCCTGCATTCAAACCATTGATTGGACACTATCCTGGTAAACAATAGATGGTGCTAGGAAAGGAAAGCAATTCTTTTACCATTATTCGTTACAGAACCATTGATGGGATATAGAAAGTTGCGAGAACTGTTATTTCTGTGAACAAAGAGCTACAAATCTGCGAGGGTTGCATACACTTGGTACTTGCAGACACAACAGAGGTGATCTTTCTTGCAGAAGGTGGAGAAGGTAGTGGTTTAGAAGGAGGAAGAGTGGAGAAGGTAGATGAATTCTGACCATTTATTTATTTTTAGATAATTGATATTGAAGGTGTGATAGTTCATATTGAGTTGTATAATTCCAATAGTTTGAATAATAAGAAATTAAATTAAAAAAAAAAAAAAGAAACGAAAACCCCCAATCTTGCAATATTCAGGAGTTAATATGAAATTGAATGTTCCAAGTTTCAACCTGATTTTTTCGGAATGAAAAATGGCAAAAAGCTTGGACAGGCTCAATCTTCAATCATTTATATAGGCTAGGCTGGTGTAGAGTCCATATTGACATATCATGGCCCATATATTATATTAGGGTGTAGCAGCCCAAACTCATCCTCGTAGGCCCGTTACCTGGTAGAACAGGCTAAACCCCGGAACCAAACAACTGAAACCCTACCATATTCTCTTTACACATCCGCACTCCTCAAAACCCTAGAGCCCTCTCTGTCTTACATCTTTTACTTCATTTTCCCAACACTCTCTCACTACCCAAACCTTGAACAATGGCAGCCGCGGCTGCTGCCGTCCGCCCTCTAGTCTCTGTCCAGACTATAGAATCCGACATGGCCACTGACGCCTGCCCAACCGTCCCTCTCGCTGATGTCATGAAAGCCTCGATCCGACCCGACATCGTCACCTTCGTCCACGACAACATCTCCAAAAACCGCCGCCAACCCTATGCCGTCTCCAAACGTGCTGGTCACCAGACCTCCGCCGAATCCTGGGGTACCGGCCGTGCCGTCTCACGTATCCCCCGTGTTCCCGGTGGCGGTACTCACCGCGCAGGCCAAGGTGCTTTTGGAAACATGTGTCGTGGTGGCCGCATGTTTGCTCCTACCAAGATCTGGCGCCGCTGGCACCGGAAAATCAACGTTAACCAGAAGCGTTACGCCGTTGCCTCCGCCATCGCTGCCTCTGCTATTCCTGCCCTCGTGATGGCACGTGGCCACCGCATCGAGGCCGTCTCGGAGATGCCTCTGGTCGTATCCGACGCTGTGGAGGGCGTGGAGAAAACCTCGGCTGCAATTAAGGTTTTGAAGCAGGTCGGAGCATATCCTGATGTGGAAAAGGCTAAGGACAGCCAAGGAATCCGACCTGGAAAAGGAAAAATGAGGAACCGGAGGTACATTTCCCGTAAAGGTCCGTTGATTGTTTACGGAACAGAGGGTGCAAAGCTCGTTAAAGCCTTCCGGAACATTCCTGGAGTCGAGGTTGCCAACGTGGAGAGGCTTAATCTGTTGAAACTCGCTCCTGGTGGACACCTTGGAAGGTTCGTTATCTGGACCAAGTCGGCTTACGAGAAGCTGGACTCGATTTACGGGTCATTTGATAAGCCTTCTGAGAAGAAGAAAGGGTACGTTTTGCCCCGCGCTAAGATGGTCAATGCTGACCTTGCTAGGATTATTAACTCTGATGAGGTCCAGTCTGTAGTGAAGCCGATTAAGAACGAGATCAAGAGGGCACCTTTGAAGAAGAATCCACTTAAGAACTTGAATGTTATGCTGAAGTTGAACCCATATGCGAAGACTGCTAGGAGGATGGCCCTTTTGGCTGAGGCACAACGTGTTAAGGCCAAGAAGGAGAAGCTTGACAAGAAGAGGAAGCCCGTTTCTAAGGTATATCATTTCTGTTTTGTTTTAGTATATTTTGTAAATGCTTCTGAGCTTCTTAATGATGATAATGTGGAATTTCTGTGGGTTAGGCTGATGCCTTTTATATGTCAATTGAATTATGTAGTATGTGCTTTGACTTAATGTTTAATGCCTTTGGATGTTTTGTTCCTTGAATTGGCTTGTGATTATTTGTATGATTAAATGAATCGTTTTGTTCATCGCTGCTTCTAATTGTTTGGTTAATTGCTGTATTTAGATTTTTTTTGTGCTTATGAGATCACTCTTTTGGATGCGGAACTCCTAGAAGTGTGCTATTTTAGTGTTAACTGGTTTTATTGTTGAGATATTACCTCTATTGACGATAAGGTGCTGTTGCGGCTGTAACACTGTTTAATAGGATGCTTGGTTGCTTTTGATTAAATCTCGGCATATGGTACATGTAACTGGCATGAGGAGAGTGATTCTAATTTGGTTTGACTCTGATTCATACATGTTCTTGAGTCATCTTTTCTACATGTTTATCAGTTGTTGTGATTTTGTCAAGAGAATGGTAGGAAGTGGGAGCTATTTGTTTATTTGACTTAAGTCATTTAGTTTAGTCCTATGGTAGAAAGATGAGTTTAATGCATTAATTATTCCAATTTATGTTTAGCATGACTTTGCGCCCAAAATGGATTGTATTGCCAGCCTTTGTTTCTCTTTTTCCTTGTTCTAGTTGTTTTGGTGGTATTCAAATTATGTTGTCAAGTTTTGCATCTTTGTAAGATTCACATTGTTTCCTGCATTTGTCATTCTGTTTTTACGTTCTGAGGCCTCATTCGACTCTTTACCCATATCTTCTCTGGCATGCAATTTTATTCTTTGTTCATCTTTTGAGGAAATATTTTTGTATTAATGATTCTAGCCCACATGTTGTGTTTACTTTTTGTTTTTAATCACTATTGTTGACTCCCCTAGTTTTTCCTTTTGTGCTTCTCTTGGATGTTTCAGGAGGAGGCAACAGCAATCAAGACAGCAGGCAAAGCATGGTATCAGACAATGATCTCAGACAGTGATTACACAGAGTTTGAGAACTTCTCTAAGTGGTTGGGTGTGTCGCAGTAATTTAGTTTTTGGCTTTAGAAAATTCCTGCAGAGAATGTTTGTAGCAGTTTTGTTTTGGTGTTGACATTTTATTTCCTTTGCTGTTTCAAGTTATGGATGAGAATGGGTGGAATGGCATGCTCCCATGCTATTGTTTTTCTGGCCTCCGCCCTGTCTTGTTATTATTTATGGCTATTGGAATAGTTTCTTTTGAAATGAGACAAGAATTAAATAGTTTTAAGGTGTCTCGTTGGTCTTTTCTGTTACCGAAATGTTTATTTTGCAGTGTCCATCTAGTTAAGACTGGTTCCTAATAAAGCTTTAATTCATTTTTCTATTACTTGGTTGTTTTCTTCGACGCTATATGTTTGGTTGGTAGGTAGAGTGAAAATAAAGCAAGTGGGAAGGCAGGAAAAAGAGGATGAAAATTGATTACAGGCATGGTATCTTATAATGTAATGTGAATATAGTATCTTATAATATAATTTGATTATAGGTAATGTGTGATTACTTGTAATGTTTAAAATGTAAAAAAAATAACATTACGATGTTTGTAAAAAAAATAATTTTGTAGTTTTTTATTTATAAGTATTTTGTTGAAAATCTAATATTAAATTTTTTATTTAAGTTTCTTTGGATCTTTCTATTTTTCTTTGGGCCAAACATTTTGTTCTTGGTAGGGGGAGGGGGATATGTGCTTCAAAAGAATACGAGGGGCCATTGGGTTTCGGGCCTATTGGCCAGAACTTGGAGTATTATTTGTTAACGCATTACCCAATATACTCTGGCTGCACGGGAAGGCCACACCTCCTTTATCTTCACCAAAATCCTCATATCTCAAAGCTTATGTGAAAGTAATGAGCCATTAACCTCCCAACTTATTATTACTTAATCGGAGGATGTCAAGATTAAGGGTCAGCTAAGCCGAGCTTGTAGTGTTGCGGGTTAGAATGTAAACATAATCTCATGCGATTTTAAATTTTGAAAATAATTTATAAATCATGAATTTTTATTTTCAACTCAAAAGATAAATTTAATAAATAGTGATGACTCATATTTATATACTTAATATTTATTTTATCTTTTAGTGATGTGAGATCATAACATTTAACTTGTAGCTGCATTCCATTTCCATAAAAAAAAAATGATTAGGGGTGTCTCAGATCATGCAACTATTATTATCTAATCAGTGCTTAAGCATTTTTCTTAACATACAATCTTACAATCTGACCCCAAATTAGAAACTTTTGTTGGCATAAAGATTTGAGCTCCTCCTTAATATGTGTGGGCTCAGAGCAATATTCGCATGCATTGACGCACCGAGACCATTAAAAAAGGGATAGCAACTTCAGATATTTGAGGTTACTATTTATGGTCCAACTTGCTATTTAGTTAATAATTTTTTGGACACTCTTAATCTCCTCGAGCTAGTACTTTGTATTGCGCATCTCAAAATTTTTAGTATTTAAGCAGATGGCACAACCTGAAATTGTATTAAATTAATGTTAGTGACAAACTAGGATGTCGCCATGATCAACAACTTGTCTTTTTTTTTTGAGTTTGCTTGCTAATCTAATCTCCCTCCCAACTTACACTCACTTTCATGGGTAAAAATATAAACAGGCTAAGGCTTTTCCTGAACCTCAAACAAATTTGTTTACTCGAGATATTGTACTTAGCTGACTGCAAATTAAAACAAAGATACATTAAAAATTATCAGCTAGCTGGATTTCCCTCTGCGGGATATTTGGAAAATCCCAAAGTCAAAAGTTGCGGCTTTTCCAGGCGCATCTTGTTTAAAACTTCCATCATCACGCAGTAAATAAATTTAGGCTGATGTTGTTAAGTAGATGGCCTACGCCCTACTTACTGCCTCACATTTAAACAACATAACAAATGATAAATTAAAATTATGAAAAAAAAAAAATCGTAGTAAGTTCACAGTTATCTGTTAATTCTTTTGATAGTCTTTAATTTTGTTTGTAAAAACATAAAATTATTTTAAATTATTTTTTAAAAAATTAAATAATTTTTAATTTTTTATTATATTTAATTAATTTTTATATTTTATTTTTAAATAAATAAATATTTATAATTAACAATGAATTAATTATTACTAATCAAAATATTATTTATCAATCTTATGTCACGTGACATTAATTTATTATTAACAACTTCACATAATTATATAAGAATACTATGTCAATGTCACATAGACATAACATAAAGATTGATATTTTGATTAACATGGCAATAGTTAATAGTTAATTATAACAACTTATTAAGTTTAAAATAAAAATATTAAAATTTGATTAAATATAATAAAAAATAAAATTTTATTTAAATATTTTTGAATTTATTCATAAACTTTTTGTTAAGTAAATTAATTAAAATTAATAACGAAAACAATTTATTCTCATTTGAATTTATCTAGCAAGGTTTTTTTTTTTTTTTTTTTAGGTAACCATGAAGAGTTGCTTTCGTTACTTTGCATAAAGAATTTTTCGTTAATTCCAAAATTCAAACCTTAAAACTTTCTACTACTTTTCTTATCATCAAACCAAATTCTCTTTCCAACCGTATATTTTATGTTGGTCTAAAGTGATGTGTATTATATTTTTGCCTAAGAACTGTCTTGCACTACTCTCTTTAAAGTCGAATGGAATGTAGGAAAGCAAAACCCCCGCCACCTAAAAGAGAGCAAAGTGGAGGGGATAATTTCCAACTTTAAATAGTTTTAACCATTACGATGACTAAG
This sequence comes from Theobroma cacao, assembly GCF_053813885.1. Lineage (NCBI taxonomy): Eukaryota > Viridiplantae > Streptophyta > Magnoliopsida > Malvales > Malvaceae > Theobroma > Theobroma cacao. The sequence continues at coordinate 2,545,686 of NC_142643.1, forward strand.
TGTGAAATATATTTAAATCTTAAATTTTTATGATGAATATTAAACTTAAAATTAATTAATAATTATTAAAAAAATCTTTATCACATTTAAATTCTTAATATATTTTTAAGGATAATATATTTTCATATCTTAACTTTTAGTCATAATTACACTTAAGTCTATTAGTTTTCAAAATAAATAATCTACCTTAAAAGTATAAACATCATTAATATAAAATATGAAATGATTAAAATGCTTTTTCTTTTTTATTAATATAAAACATTATTATTATATATATTTTTGAAAAAAAAAATAAAGAGCATCGATTTATGCTCTCTTAATTTTTTTAAAATTAATAAATGATAAAATTATATTTTCAATAATACCACGTTATCAAACTAACAAAAACACTAACAATTAATTAACGACTAGATTTATATATTAAGCGGAATATATTTTTTTGAGAGAATATTCATTTCAAATATTAACGAACTCACTTGAAATTTTAAATAAAACTTAAAAAATATATATTTTACTTTATTTTTAATTTCATTGATATAATATATTTTTTATCATCATTTTGTATCATATGATAAACTAATGAAGAAGACAAAAGCATGCTTCAATACCATATTAAATTTTTAAATAGATTATCTAATTTAAAATTAATTGATAATATTATTGTATTAATTTAAAAAGACTGTAGGATAATGATTAAAAAATAGTAAAAATGAAGGAACGTGATTTCCAAAGCACATGGCGTGGGGTAAGATAAAAAAGGCACATGCTGTTTTTCGTCCAATTTTTTCGCATCTGCCGAGGACACGTCGGGCATTCTATTTCTCGTCTTTGAAAAGGACAAATTTCTCATTTTTTTTAAATAAAATAAAATAAAAAGTAAATTCTTTTTTAATAATATTAAAAAATATATAAAAATGGAACGCCCGTTTGTTTCAAAACAAACGAGATTACGAGATAGCCTCGGCCAAAGATTATTCGGGTGGGCCCATCTGGTTCGGGTTAGGCCCACATGTATGCACAGGTGTAGCCTTTCTATCACGCTGGCGACGTGTACGGATGCTGCCCTCTCTAACCTAAGACAATCGCCACGCAATTTGCAAATTTTTATTCTGAAAAAACAATCTTCTTGTTCATGGGAGCAGGTGCCCTTTTGATCATCATTTTCTGCTTTCTGTTATTCCTTTTTTTTTTTCTTTTTTTTTTAGAATCCAATTTTACTTTCTTTAATTTCAGTTTTCATTTGTTTGACCATTAATTTACGGAAAAGTATACAGTTGACACCTTGATATGTAATTAATTTATTATTAATAAAAATATTAAGAGTATAATTTTGTCTTTTTATTACTTGAGCCTAACCAAAGCATGTAGAGGTCTTAAATTGAAATTATTATATATTTTTATATTATAAAAAAAATCTTTATGTTTTAACTTAATTAACTCCAGATTAAGAAATGACACGGAAAAAGAAAAAGATAACACAATTGTGTTTGGGATAATTATATATCTAACAATCAAATTTTTTTTATTCAAAGATTTTTAAATAGTTTCATTTCAAGGATTATTTTATATTTTCATTTGATATTTGATTTGTGATCACGACTCTTATATTTTTGTAGTCTTACACTTCTCATTTAGTACTAGAAGTCTGTTTTTTTTCCTTATTACAAAAAAAAAAAGCAACCAAACTATTCATCTTAGATAATTATTCATGGATCATTTAGATTGTTCCATTGATTTTTATGCTTTTTATTAGCTTTTATTAATTTATTAATATTTTATTTATTTTTTTTACACATTGTTTTTAAGTATCTACCACACGAAGCCTTGAAAATCGTCATAATTCATTTATGTCTGGATGTTAAATTAGTCTCAATCACAACAATGAATATCCAACATCAGATGTGGGTGTAATTGTAAATATTTATATAATAGTTTAAGTTAATCATTATTAACAATTTGAGTTTAAAATTCTTAGTCACATGGTTTAAGTTTTAAAAGTTATTAGATCAATGATGTTTGGATTCAGGTCATTATAATTGGTATAAAAATGCGTGTCAATCTGATGTGAGCTTCCATATTGGGTAATGAAATATTAGTCCTATGAGATTTAAGTGGGTAGGATTATGAAATGCTATCACACATTATATATAAAGATTAAAATTAATCATTATTAGTAACTTAAACTTAAATTTTTAAGAAACACGTGATTTAAAATTCGAATAGTTAGGTGGAATTGTAATACTCTATCTTATACTAAATGTTAATGTGGTTGTTAAAATTTATATAAGGGTCTAAGTCAATTACTATTAATAACTTGAACTTAAAATTTTTACAGTCAGGTGATTTAAATTCGAAAAGTTAAATGGGATTGTGATACATTATCTCACATTAAATATGAATTTGATTGTTAAATCTGAAAAATTATTGAATAAGTAATTATTATAACATAGAGGTGATCCTACCTTCTCCAAGGATAAGGCCAATAGGGAGGGGATTTCAACATTTAAAACAATCTTGTCTAAATAGTCTTTGAGCCGAACTCCCTATCATCTTAGGCTTACTCGTTCTAGAAAATTTGTTTTGCCCTTTTAATGGAAACCTATAGCAAGCAAGTTTTCTTGTAAATAAACTATTTTTTGGTAAAGATAGTTACAGAGCTAAAGTAGTGACAAATTTATTAACTCTTTGATCCAATTACAATCTCAACATCCCAAGCCTTTTAACTCTTTTCAGCCAAAAAGAAAAAAAGAAATTACTTTGTTTCATCTTCGATGCTGTCTAAGCTTAACATATCTAAAAATAGCATGTTTTCCCAATATGTCAGAATTAGCCTGTTGCTATAAATGAATAGGATGTAACATTAACATCAAACCAGTGCACGGTTGGCCAATTGGTGAATATGGTATTTATGGGGAAAAAAATTCATTAATGTGATTTGGTACTCATTTAAATTTAACAAATATAGTGTATTAAATATAATTGGGATATTAAATTCAAATATAAACTTTTTATCTCTTTTCATAATTTGATATCACGTGTTCAATTTTATATTATTAATAAAAAATATTAATTTTGAAAATTTATAAATCAACAGACATTTAGCGTAAAATTAGAAAAAAAAATAATAAATAGAACATCAATCGACAACAGGAGATGGGGAACAATTTATGTTCATTTGATTTCAATTTTTAACATGTGATTGAAAGAAGCATTAATCAACCATGGGAGTTTCTTTTAGAAGCCAAGGAAAAATGCAGAAATATGCGAAGTTTTTAATGAGGGGACACTACCAGGCTTTATAATAAAATAACCTTAAAGTCTAACTGGGGAGGTTCATCAGGGCCGTCCAAAACCTAAGAAAGAACATCCAGATGAGAGACACGTGTTGGATGAGGGTGGTGGGGGGGAGCTTTTCTCTGGCAACAGTCTCTAAGCCTAAGGCTAGCTAGTGCTAGTCTAAACACCACTCGATTACCAGCTTTGAAACCTCCTTTCTTTTATTTTTTTGGGTGTCCCCTCATTATTATCTCACCTTATCTCCCACCAGCCTGAAATTGAACCCTCTGCTCTCTTCTCCTTCCTTCATTATCAAACTTTAGCTCTACCTAAAGCAATGAAACCCCATCTAGTACTGGTACTATCAATTATACCCATGCAAAGCAAAATGATTTTGTGGGTTGGTGTTAGTACCCTTTGTTTTTTGTCCCTTTGATATGAGTTTGGAGTAATTAAGAAAGGGGTGATGGAGTGGATAAAGGTAAACTTAAATTAACTATTGTTCCTACTATTTTCCATTTAGTGGTGAAAACATAAACTATTTATGAAAGCTTGTTAGATCATCACAGTTGTATATATAAGACAAAAGGATGATTATTAGCTAGTACCAAATCCCACCATTTCCATTTTGGATTAAGAAGGAAATTTTATGGGTTTGGAATACTAGTACTAAAAGAATTTGTTGTTTGGCCGTTTAACTGAAAGGTTGGCTGGCTAAACATTTATCAATTTTTTTAAATTTTAAATGAAGTTTTTAATTTTAATATATTTTATATGAAAATTTTAAAAATTTTAAAATATATATTTAATGTTTTTTAATATGATAAAATAAATAAAACACTAAAAATTAATTTAAATAATTTTTTTAAAATAAAAGTATTATATGTTTAAAAACATTATTTAGGATTTACTAAAAAAGAAAAATAGATAGGAAGTGTAACTATTTTATTTAGGAAAATCTTTGTCTTTAATATTCTATTTTTATGTGTATACATATGCCTTTACATTGCAAACAAAATTATTAAGAAAAAAAGAAAGGAGGAAAGAGAGAGAATGGAGGGGGTTTTGAATATAATTTAAAGAAAAAAAAATGTTCCAAAATGGCAAAACAGCAGCTACTTGTTCCCTCATACGTCCCATCTTTCCCTTTTGAGGGACCCTCCCCTACCCCTCTCCCCCCCACCTCGGCCCTCTCCCTCTCTTTTCTCTCTCTTGCTCATTGTTGTTTCCTCCCTCTCTCCTTTACAATCACAAACCTCCAAACCCTCCACCCAACAAACAAATGCAGCCTCTCCCTTGATATCTCCTTCCTTGCCTTCCCGCAACTCACCCACCCATCCTCTCTGCTTCGTCTTTTTATACTTTCAAGTTCTTCTTTATTTTCCATTTCAGTTTTGGTTTTCTTTTTTGGGACTTAGTTATGATGCTGGATCTTAACTTGAGTGTTATTTCGGGTGGTGATGATTCAGTTGAGATGGCGGGAGAGGCGCTTCCAGACTTTTCTGGTTATAATAATAAGCAAATGGAAAATTCCGGGAGCTTCGATTCTTCCATCGTCAACGCCGACACCACCACCACTACAGGCGACGATGACTCTTCCTCCAACGCCGCTGCCGCCGACACTTTCGCTTACTCCTTCGGCATCCTCAAAACCACCGAGAAAAGGGAGAACAACCAAAGGACCATCCCGCTTTTCCCGGTCAACGTTCAGGGAGGTGGCGGGAAGTCAACGGGATCGTCGCAGAAGGAATGGCTGGATCTCGGTAAGTCCCGGGAAGCTTCGGAGCAACACTGTGGAGCCGCGGAGCAGAGGATCGCAGCTCAGCAACAACAGCAGGTTCAGTTAAAGCAGCAAGTGAAGAAGAGTCGACGTGGGCCCCGCTCCAGAAGTTCTCAATATCGTGGCGTCACGTTTTATCGTAGAACTGGGCGATGGGAGTCTCATATTTGGTTAGCTATTTTACTTTGTTATCAGTATCTTAACCAATCCTTCATTATTGTTAATTAATTTTGCTTAACTCTAGTATTTAAAACTTGTTTTTCTTCCTCTGTTTTCTCATTGGCTGTTTTGTCTTTTCTTTTAATTTAATGCAGGGATTGTGGGAAACAAGTGTACTTGGGTGAGGGGCATTTAATCCTTGATCCTTCTTTTGTTCTTTTTTCCTTTTCGAGAGGCTTAAAAACTGTGGGTTTTTTATTATAATCTATGAAAATCCGGCTGTTTTTGACTTTCTACAGGGGGGTTTGACACAGCACATGCTGCAGCAAGGTACAATTTCTCATAAGGATTAAGGTTATTTTCGGAATATACGTTGAAAATCTGGGGTTATTTTTATTTATTTATTTATCTTTTTTTAAAAATTTTTGTGGGGTGACAGGGCATATGATCGAGCAGCGATCAAGTTCCGTGGAGTTGATGCGGATATTAATTTTAATGTTAATGATTATGAAGAAGATGTTAAGCAGGTTGGGATTTGATTTGTTTAATTTAATTTGTGCTTCCTGAAAAATGATACAATGAATTAATTTAAAGAGACTTTTGGTTTTGTAGATGAGTAATTTTACCAAGGAGGAATTTGTGCATATCCTGCGAAGGCAGAGCACTGGTTTTTCAAGAGGAAGTTCCAAATACAGGGGAGTTACATTGCACAAATGTGGCCGATGGGAAGCTCGAATGGGCCAATTTCTTGGCAAGAAGTGAGCACCCTTTGGCTAGTTTATGACTTTTAATTCTATTTTTCTGTTTGATGTATTTAGTTATATTAATTTGAGTCTGTTTACTTTTGTTATATCTAAAACGGTAAAATATGGTTTGCATATGTTGTTTTAAAATAGTGAAAGTAAACTAGGATGTTGAATCATGAATGAATTGGTTCATGGTAACTGCTGGAAATTTTGATTTTTATTGGGTTAGTATATATTCCTTTCCTGCAGGTATATATATCTTGGGCTATTCGATAGCGAGATAGAAGCAGCAAGGTCCTTTAGATCAGAAATTCAATCTCCCTTGTAATACTACCAATTAATTGATTTCCCACCCAGCTTGACTTCCAATTCTCCTTATCTGTGTTTTGATTCTTTGAAAATCAGGGCTTATGACAAGGCTGCCATAAAATGTAATGGAAGAGAAGCGGTTACCAACTTTGAGCCAAGCACATATGAGGGGGAGCTAATCTCAGAATCTGATAATGGAGGTAATATTTGTTTTTAGGAATCTGTCATGTGAATATGTCTATAAACAATTCTTTTGAGTGTCAGTGTACAGTGAATTCTCAACCCTCTTGTTACAGACCGAAATCAAGGTCTTGACCTGAACTTGGGCATTGCACCCCCATATACATCTGATCCCCAAAAGGAGAATAACAATTCAGACAACTTTGCTATCCAGCGTGGATGGGATGGCCTGCCAGTTGAGACAGGAGCAAGGGTAATGTCAATCATAATTTCAAAATTACCCTCAGGATTAATTCAGCTCTCTGATTGTAGAAGGCACTTATTTGCTTAAAAAGCTTATATTCTTCCTTTTCAGATTGACAACTCTGCTCCGGCAACGATGAGGGTTCAACCTAGTCTTGGCCAGGCGATGGCATTCAAGCACCTTCAAAACTGGAATGGTGCAAATCCCAGTTTCTTTCCTGTTTATAGGGTAAGCTCCACATTTCTCTGGTTAGTCTCTGAAATTGTTTGATCATAAACATGAATTTTGCTTTGAATGTAGTGGGTTCTTTCAGTCTTAGGCCAAATTTTATTTTGAACATTTTACAATGCTACTGATTGCTGAATAATACACTTCATTCTATTCTTTACTCTTCTTCCACCTTACATAATTTCCACTGGCAATGAACTATTATGAAAATGGAAGTGATAAGTTAGAAGGAAAACTAATTCTTACCCGTAGAAGAGGTTTTTGTTGTAATATAAACAACAATCTGATGTTGTAGGTTTAATGATCAATGATAGTGTTTTCTTATTTCCTCTTGACAATGAATGATGTATGATAATTTTAGGATTTAATTTCTTTTGCTGTTGACAGGAAAGAGCAATAGAGAAGAGGATGGAAGTAGATTATGCACCAAACTGGGCATGGCAAATCCAAGGCCTTTACGGTGGGGCAAATCCAGTGCCACTCTTCCCTACTGCAGCATCATCAGGATTCTCGTCTTCAACAATTACTTCCCCATCAGCTGCTGCTGGCCAACTTTGCATTCCTAACACAACATTCCTCCACCGCCACCATTTCCCTCCGGCCATCACAAACCCGAACATCTCTCATTTCTACTGCCAGAGCTGAATAAGTTAGAATATGGCCACCATCTCGTATCTTCTCTACCGAGTAGAGAGTCTGGGTAGGCAATCAATGAAAATATTAGAAGGGGTTACAGGCTTACTGAAATTGATATAATGGAAGGCGGTACATAAAAGGGGAAATCAATTGATCCAGTTCATCATCGCATGTAAAAGCCTCATCAAACTAGTGTATTTGGTTTGATGATCATGATCAAAATTTGGGTCAATTTGAGCCCTTGGTTGAATGGAATGACTGTTATAGTTCCAAACCTTTGTTTCCATCATCTATTTTGTGGCCAGCAAGATATTTTCGGACTTTAGACTACAGTAGGGGGTGAGGGAAAGGAAAATGTTAAAGGCCCTTAGCATCATTAGTTTCGCAATGTTCCGGCCTAACCAAAGGAGTTCATGAAGGAATACAATAAAAATTCAGTTTTCACAGAAGCTTTGATGGCATGAAACCACCAATGTTTATCCAATCATATCCCCAAATTGATAATAATTGGTTAAAGTTCAACTACCCCATTAACAATTTAACCCAAACATCATATTCTTTGGTGAAAATGGCGTGTTCTTTGTTTATATTAGGGCAAAGGATCTAATCATGGATTGTTCCTACCAGGTTGCCAGCTGGTCAAGCTGGGAAAAACCAAGAAAAAGGGGCAATCTCTGACTGAAAATATTTACTGGCATTTCATTGTGGACTTTTGTGAGCCAAAAAAAGTAAAGAATAAAGAAGAGTAACATAAAAAAGAATTCTGCATTCCTCGGCTTTGCTCAAGGATAGTACGCCTGCAACTGCAAAAGGAAAATGGTGATCTCTGTATTGTGAGCAGCGTGAAAAGCCTGGCGTGTATTGTACCTTTGCATGTAAAAATGTAAGAAATAGTTGGAGTTTGGAGGCTTTGATTATTCCAGGCTTTCAAGTTCCGTATCTCTCCCCTTCCTTTTCCCAGTTCCAGGCTGCTTCTCTCATCTCCTCAAATTTTGTCTCTCAGTCATGCTTCACTTCGGCTCTTCTCTGCCTTCCCTCTTCATCTTCTTTATTTCTGTGGGTCTGTTGTTGGGCTCTACGCCAACCTGGTTTTAAGGCCTTGGCCCCTGGCTATTGTCCAGGGTTTAAAGATTCTAGGTTAAGGGTTTAGTCTATTAACCACTGGGTTTTCATAGGTTGCCAAATTCCATTAGGCCATTTCCACATTGGTTGTTAGCTTAGCCCCCACCCTTGTAGAGAATGCCATTCAATGCTCCCCCTCCTCACCCCATTTTGTCTAGGATTTTAATGCATGTGCTTTGGGCGCAAAGGTTACCCTTCCTGAACCCCACCCTTCTGCTTAGGGAAAGCCATGCATGATTAACACATGGAGAAATATATTATATTTTTCATTTTTCTCCAAATTTTTTTGTTTTTTTTTACTTGTACGAAATTTTATAAAAATTAATGACTTCAGTATAGATATTTAAAAAAGAAACATAATTTTAAGACATCCAAAACAAATAAATGAACCGACAAAAAATGGGTACGATAATATTGAAGTATTAATCCTTTTAAAGATTGTTTTGACTGATTAATGATTATGTACTGGTGTGAATTTGTAACTTATATATAGTACAACACAACATAATAATTTGTTTATAACAAAGTTTTTAGAGTGAATTTTATTTGTAAACAAGCTTAATTAATATATTAACCAAAAATAGAACATGTTAATTAGTTCTACATTACTGCTATCTCCTTTTTCCTAAAGAATGTGTGTTTAGTCATTGCATAAAACCCTATATTTAGTAGTACAGCTGAAAGTCGGTACATAGAGCTAAATATTACCCGAAACAGGGAGAAGCTGTCTCCGTATCTTTCACTGACAGTGACTCTACCACTTTAAAGTAAACATTCATTAATGTTTGTATCCACTTATCTTCCCTCTCTTACTGGGGCCTTTGCATCAAATTAATGCCCTTTGATTGTTTTGTTTTCTCTTGCGTATTTGGATTGGGGAATAGAGGGAACAAGCTGTCACAATGACCCATCACACCACATAGATACATCTGCCAGCAATCTCTTTTGTCATTTAGTTCTCTAGAGGCAAACAGTTGTCTGTATATTATTGTTTGAGAGAACTAGATTAATCATAGGTTTGGTCCATTTCTTTTCATTTCATTTCAATTTCCAGGATGCATTCCTGAAAGCCTACTTGGTAGATGGGAACTCTGGATGTAGGAAGGTTAACAACTAGAAGTTCAAAGCATGGATATTGTTTTGGAAATTTTCCATGCATATCCAAGCTGATATTTTCGTCTGCAGTCTGGGCCACTGCACCACCCTGTTTTGTATGTAAGGTGAAGGAAGTCATCTAGTGTTTAGGAGGAGGGGAGAATGCACAGCTTTCACCGTCCTCCACATGACCCACGTGGTCGACACTGTTTTGGCAGCTAGAATAACAGGGCTATTTCTGCCTAACTCTTTTACAAAACTTTTGTTTTTCTGTTTGTTCGCGTCTTTGGCAGTGCAGTAAAAGGACCAAAAATCAATACTAGTAGGTGTCTAGGGCATAATGTGCAAGGCCATAGTATTACTCCCACTGTAGTCTGTAGATTAAAACTCTGAAACATGGAAATTCCTGGTTTTAGGCCTTGGGTTTGGCTGATATTGTGAAGGGGTAGGGTCTGCCAGCAGTAACTGCCTTTAGTTTTAGGTTTTGGAACTTGGCGGAGGAAAATATCGTAATTTCACTTTCTAGGGTTTCCACGTGCTGTGGGGTAACCAGTAGAATGACTCTACAAGGGTTTTTCTTGCTTCGCCGCTTTAATTTGCCTTAAAACTTTTATGTACTCCTATATAAACCTTCAAAGATTTATTTATTATGGATGTGATGATTGTTAGTGAATGGTTTAAATATTTTAACGCGCGGTTAATCCTCTCAAAGATTAATTGTCTGTTTAAACGAATTGAAAAGTTGGGTTTAAGATAATCAGAAGCTTAATTATGAGTTAATAACTTAGATTTAGGAACAATAAGCAATGCACCTTTAACTGCACATGCACCTTTTAAATTAGTAGTTGCACTAGTGGCAGATCTGGGTGAAAAATTAATGTAGGGATGAATTCTTCTTCTTTCTGTTCTATTGCATATTGAGTTGTCCTTCACTGACACTAAAAATCAAGGCCAACATGCTCTTGGGAAGCATTGCTTCAGAGTCCTGATCAACAAATTCCTGTAGCTATATAAATCATACTACCAAGAATTTTTCTTTCCCTTGAACAAGTCTTGTATTCTATGAATACAATGGAGGAGGCCATGCCATCAGCTTGTATGTTCCCCACGTTTCTTTTTGCCCTTTTCATTATTCCTCTTCTTCTCTCCAGGAGAAGAGAGATAGAAGGGGGAAACAGTGATAAGCCCCTTGATTTTTTGTTTTTTCTCTCTTCCTCCCTCAAAATTGATAGTACACACAATTTGAGGTTCTAATGGCACTATAAGCATGTGAAACTTACGCAATTACCCGAACTCAACTCAGATGTAAGTGTTGGATACGAGTATCAATGCAATCATATGAGTACGTTTCTAATTCCCTTATTTTAATACTAAATCAACCACGCACCATCATAAAAGATTCAGGGGGTAAAGTTTGACGTCAAAAAGGTTACTAAAACAAACACACAAGTAAAAATTTTGGGAAAAAGTAGTAAACCATATTTGCGGAGTACGTGCATGCACATGCAGGCCCATCACAAGAATACTGAGGGGGTGAGAGAAATAGTATGTGGAGTAAGCCTGCAACGTACAGATACGGCCCCTCCAGTTTTAAACCTTTCATTGGATACTTAGACTACTGGCTTGGAAACGTCGTTGTCAAGCTGGGCCCCTTTGCATTCCTGCTTTGAACTGTGTATCTGTGAGTTGTTTTTTTTTTTTTTTTGTGCTTTCATATTTAAAGGGGCAGCTACAAGTACCAAATATTTCTGATTGCGTTACTGTAGTGGAAAAGAAGACGACCTAGCTAGTAGTAGTGGTACTTCTACTTTGTCTTCTACATCATGATTCATGAGCTTTTGCTAATCGTACTGTTTTCGCACTTCAAAGGAAGAAAGGAAACAAAGAGGTGTTTGGTTGGTTAGCAATTGGCATTTGCTGAGGAAGAAGGACGATGGGAAGCGTGCAAGGGAACTTGAAACGCCATTTGACAAGGCCGTAATACTGTTGTGCATGACTTCAACGGCGATTCATGATTTATTTTTGGCAAATCATTTCAAAGTAGACCTTATCCTTGGGTCCAGTTAGGCCTAGTCATGTCTTCAAGAACTTATGTAGTTGTCCTAGCCTGGCCCGACCCGCAAATTGGAACAAGATTTCTTGTCCAAATCCGGCCCTATTTTGGAGGAATGGAAAGAAAGCCCTGACCCGCTACATGAACAACAAAATTGATTTAATATAATCTTTATTTCTCAAATAAACATATGAAAATTATTTTAAAAAATAATCTCAAGCAAAATTAAACGAAAAAGGGATATAATTCACATAAGGTATCAAATTTCCTCCTAGTGTTTATATACAAAATAGATTTATGAAATTTAAATCGGGGCAGCTGCCCCCGTTGCCTCCATTTGTAAATCCCTCAGTGTGTGCACCCCTCTGTGCGTGCAATAGTCATCAATCCGACGCCGTTGAGACCGGTGTTCTGATCCAGCTCTAACTGGAAATGAGAAGCTAGTTAAGACAAAGGCGTACATACACGTGCATCCATGCTAAATGAAGAGATGTTTAAGTTGAAACATACCCCACTGGGTTAAGTTTGAGTGCTGGTTTGTCGTCCTGCAGGTCTGCCTCTGACTAAGGCACAACTAAACTCCACGCACGGCAAGCTCCACGTTCCCTCTGTTAGCACAAAATAATTGATCTATTAGTTCCGGACGGTTTTACAACTGACTGAAGAAAACAAATATTTCTTCTTACCTAAATAGATACCTGCAAATGCAAGGAACCTGAACTTATGACAAAAGGGGAAGCTGATGACCACCATGTCATCCGATTTGTCCAACCTTTTCTGCATTTGAGTATAGAATAGCAAACTACACTCTACTACTCACATGGCAAAACCTCTGTTGTATAGATTGCTGGAGCTGGACACTTGACACTTCATATCCTCATAACTAGGTGTAAGTTTGTTAAATCCCAAACCCCCATTCTTTAGTAATTCTGGCAGTCTCAGATCACTAAAACTCCTACCCTCATTCCAGCTACCCCCATGGCCATTTGACATATGAGCATTTCTCAACTGCTGGATCGTTGATTGTGGGAATGAAAAAGGATTATATGCAGGAGATTGATCCAGAAGCATGGGTGACCTGGTGTAAGTATCATCGGACTGAAAGATTCTATTCCTTGAGTGGTCTTGGAATGCCTGGTTCTGATGTGCATAAAGGGATTGTTGCATCAGCAGCCTCGCATCGTGGTCAAAGCTGCTATGGCGTGGAGCTGAAGTCCTTGTGTCAAAGCCTGGGTTATGGTCAAGCCTGCTGTGGTGTGGAGCTGAAGTCCTTGTGTCAAAGCCTGATTTATTCAACCCCATAGCCATAACCCCTTGACCAACTTCAAGTATTGCAGGGTCAAGGAATTCAACATCTCCAGAGCCACCAATACTATTAATTTGTGTTACAGAAGTTTGGAGCAAATGACTTGCTGGATGGAAAAGAGAACAGTTAGAGTCCACCAAAATAGAAAAGAAAATAAATGTTGAAAAAACACAAACCAGCAGCATCAAGAGCCAAGTGCATTCTTCCAGAAGTCGAAAACCCAGGAGGAGGTGTCCTATTTGGAACCGGAAATCCAGGTGGGATTGAAGCTGGGGATTTTGAAACTGTGCAAATGGAAGAAAGAACATCAATAAAATAGTTAAGACGTAAAATAGAAATACACGTGTCATGTATAGACACTATGATGAACAAGTGAAACTCATTAATTATAAATCCACTAGATCACCATCATCACGAAACATTAGTGCTAAGATGACTTGTCATCTTACATATCAGAACATTAAAACTAGAGAGACCAATAGAACAAAAAGAGGAGCAGACATTCACCCTTCCGACCTAACACCCCCATCCTCCAAACCACCAATTACCTCCCAAAAGAAAGGTGATGCATTAAATAGAACTCACCAGAAAGCTTAGAAGACACAAAAGTATGATTGTTGAGCAGATTATTGGACTCCTCAGAAAAATTGAATGAACAAGGATTCTGGTATTTATCAATGCAAAGATCATTGATTGCATTAAAATCATGATGCGCAGAACATTTATTCAAGTCCATCATACTGCCAAGCGAATCATCCAAATGAGATGCTTGATTACTAAAATCATCTTGTCTGGCAAAAGAAAATCTAGACTGATTGTTATCAGTTACTTTTCGCAAATTTGGTGGTTTAACAGAAGCACGCTGTTCCTTAGTTTCTCTCAACAACTTAGCTAAACTGTCTGGTGAAGTCAATGAATCTTCCCACGGATCCAGCTCCATAGATAGGATTTTTGAGATTATGCTGTCTTCTCCTACATCTGGAGTGTAGTTCTCAACACTAGCTATATCATTAACACATTTTCCATTCCCTGATCCGGACATATTAGAATAGTCAAATCTCCTATCCAAGTCAGCAAAGCAACCATCTATGTAATTATGGAACCCATTGGATGAGACTAGGTTCTCATAGGTCAATGGAAAAGAAACCTCATCATGCATGGGAAATATTCCGGAATGAGCGAGAAGATCAGGTTGATGTTTAATCTTGCCTTGCTGCCAAGTGTTATAGCTTGACTTATTCAAATTATGTTGCAACGAAATTGAACAAGATGCAGAAGGCAGATTGCAGATGTCTTCTAGACCCTTCAGTTGCTGATCATCAAAATCTAGTAAGTCCTCAGTAGTCATAGATTTACCATGCACTGGTAAGCTTGGGGCATTAACATTCTGCTCATTAGTTTCCTCCTGAAAACTAGGACTTCTAGGCAAACTACACAAAGTATGAGTAGGAACAGAACTGTTAGGAATGATAGGAACAGACTCCTCATTTTTAGTGTGACTCAGGGTGCAGATTGAAGATAAATCTTGAAAATCCTGATCTGCATTAAAATTTTCATCAACTGAACCAGAGCTATGGGATGACTTGCAGCAGTAGTTTATAGAGCTTTCAATGTTGGTTGGTGCTGCAATATCCATGCCCTTTGAAGCTGATATGTCAGGTAAGTGGTCCCTACAAGTTACGGGGGTAGAAGTCATATTTGACAGAGTGTCCACTTTTCTATTTGATGTACAAGTTTGGTAATCGCCATCAGGATACTCTTCGGAAAATTCCAAAGAATCAGTTCTACAATTATAATGTATTTCACTGCTTTCTTCAGCTGTCACAGTTCTCCAAACATCATGAGTAGGTATTTTGGTGCTTACAACTTCTGAAGCGACATGGGGACCAGCATATGCATCAGGCCTTTTATTTAAAAGTGTACTTGAATCTGACATATTTGGAACTGGTGACAAGCTAGCAGAGACACGCATGACCCTGATACACGAAAGGCAAAATAAGTAAGCACTCATAACATGAACATCACACCGGGAATGGCACAGATCAAATGTCGAATACCATGAGGATGCTGCAGGTAGTACAGTAGAATTTCCAGTTCCAGTGCCACCATCCACACAAGATTCCCTACTCTGGTTTCCGATAAACAGATAGAAAGAGGTCAAGTTGATTAAAAACACACTGCATAAATACTAATTCATAAGTATGCATCAATACATAGTTAGTACATATACTAATGACCTCAGCTCCTGAATCACATTATCTTATAACACACCACTCTATTTAATTATCTAAGTTAAAATTATTTTCCAAAAATCCAATACAATAAAAAGAAACAAAATACACTCTTTGGGACTGGGATGGAAGGATGTGGAACATATTATATGGAATCTTACATTTGAATGAGTTTTGGCAACAGGTTTGGCTGATGATGATATGCTGCTACCGATGCCCTCACCCACTGGGGGAGGTAAAACATTCCCTGAACGCCGATGCAAATTATTTGAAGCACCAATAGTTTGTTGCATTCTACTCCTTTATAACCATAACGAATTGATTCAGGTCAATATAAAGCTATTAATAAAAAGCATAAAAGCTCCTGACTCAGCAGGCTTGATGAGAAATAATAATTTAAAATGGAAAAAGAGTAAAAACATAAAAATGTTATCATATGAAGAAAAACGTGAAACCCTAAAATCTTAGAATCGATTTTCCCCACTCAGAAGATGGAGGATATGAAAAATGTATCACATGCATGAAGTGCCGTATTTTTGTTAAAACAAAAAAAGGATGAAACAAAATCATCAGTGAAAAGAATCAGCATTAACTACAAATTAAATTGGAAGCCACTAAATTGATATATGCACATATAGGACACATAGAGTTATCAAATGGAAATAGAAACCAAAGTATGGAAAAAAAAAATACATTTGAATATTATTAGCAGCCTAATCGAAAATAGCATCACATACTCACATGTAAAATGAGTCCACTTACAAAGATCCTTAATTATAACGAAGGCACATAGACCTTCTTTTAAAATTATAATGATTAATATTTTCTAATTATGATATAAACCAAAGTCACACAAAAAACACTTGATGATACGATAGAATTATACAATCTAGTAGTAAGAAATTACAAGAAAATATTAAATCATTACATGATCAAGGTTCAAGGCACAATTTCAAATGATCTAGACAGGATAAATAGAAACAGTTTAAGTTGCTTATGCACATTCTAAAACATGCATAGTGCTTAAACATGCAAACAAGGGCACATGTGCACTGAGGCAAATATTGGTAACAGAGCATATACCTTGCAAAAGGCTGAAACCATTTCATCCTTAGTAAAATGCACACAAGCACTGAGTTATGCAAATATTAATAAAAGAGCATATACCTTGAAAAGGCTGAAACTATTTCATCCTTGGTAAAACTATCTTCTTGAGAGCCATAATCATGCAAATACAAACAATCTGGAATGTTGCAAGGCTGGACCAATAAAGCATTCATCAGATTGACAAGCAAACTAAATTCTGCTATTTCTTAGCGAAGAGAAACTTCAACAGGAGATGAATAATATAATTATTTACCACATTTCTCAACCACGCATGGCAATATTTGGTGGTTCCAAAACATGCTCTGCGAAACAGCTTTAGCCAGTCATCATCTAGTAATAGAATAATAACACACAAAAAGACATACATACTTACCTCAATGATCTACCTTCTAAGACAGAACTGTGCACAGATTGAATGCAACAAACTGCTTCCTCCTCCTTTGAGTATGTTACATACCTAACCAGTAAGCAATGAGGCATGTCTCATAAGCAGGAAGAGCGAGACAAGGAACAAAGAGAAGGAGGACCAGACTCTGTTTAAAGATTTTTGGAGAAATGGCTAACAAGCTTACACACAACAACTGTTGTTTGAAGAATGTTGAATAACACCATTTGCCGTTTTAGATATTGACAACTTCAGAACCTTTCCATACTGGCCAAAATATTCTCTTCGCTGAAGAAGCTGCTAGGAATGAGAAAATCTATAGCTTAAGCACCTTTACTGACATCTTATCCAAAGCTAAAAAATGATTAAAGAAAAAAACTAACAGTAGCACAAACGGCCGACACATAAGCAAAAATAAGATGTACAATAATCTATAAGCTACCCACATCTTCATCTGCAAGGTCAAGTGGCAAGCCAATTATGTACACTAGATTTCGTTTAATAACTCTGATGTTACTAAGATGCATCCTTCCTTCAGAAACTTTAGGCTTTGTCTTCTGTGATTTCTGTTTCCGTTCTGAATTGATTTCAGCCACCAACCTGTTCAGCAGATCCAATCCTCAACATCAAAACACGATTAAGCATACATCAAATAGTTACCTACACAACAAATATAACAACCTTTCACAGTTTGCAGCCATTCCTACAATTTTTTCTTTGTCGTAAGTTGAACGGCAGGCTGGGCAGCGACCTTCAGTGTTGTCCTTTTCAGCCATTTCCATTATGTGATGCCAGCACCAAACACATATCTGTAGATTGGGAAAACTCAAGAGTGTGAAACACAGTACAAATGAGAAATTAGAGTAACAGTTTTCCATTCCCCATGGTTCATCTATTGGGTAAAGAATAATGCTCAAACCTCATAGCCACACTTGCATGGCTTCAATTGCTGATCAGTCAAATCCATTTCCTCAGCACATAGTGGGCATGTTTTTTCACCCTTTTCACTCATGATTGCCCTAAAAAAAATCAGAAATTAGCAATAAAATTATGAATCAATAATGGTGCTTTCTCAGACTCTAGAGACAATCATCTCATTTTCAAAAATGATGATGATACAAAGGGACTATTTCTTTTTGAAGCAGTAATTACAAACTAAATCCGTTGATAACAGGTTTGCAAGAATATTGCAACTGTAACACCCTGACTACAACAGTCTAAGCAAGTAATAAAAGCAAAAACTAAACAAAAGCTAAGTAAGATCCCTTAAAGATTATAGCTTTTAGGTTTTATTTATTGTTTTTTAATTCAAAAATAATAAGCCACAAAGTCCACAAGCCAAAAAGTCAGTTACTTTGAGCTAAGTTAAGCTTTTTTTATTTCTTTTTTTTTTTTTGCATTACTGATTCATCTTTCCTGTTTTCACCGCTAAACATAAAACCTTGTTTATTTTCCACTGTTTTCTCATCAACCAAACATCTCACATTTTCCAGAAAAAATACCTCACTTATCCACAAAAAAAAATATTAGAGCTATAAATAGTACAAACGAAACAATAACAATCTCAATGGAAACAAGAAATGCCGTACGGAAACATTAAGAAAAATCCTTTATCAAACATCATAATAATAATTAAATAAAATGATACAATAATTAAACAAACAAAACATTCTTATCCATAAACAACAAATTAAACAGATAAAACAATTTAAAAAAATGAAATAATCCAAATCCGGATCCCAAATACCGAAACTCAAAACCACTCGAGTCTAAAAGAAACTCAAAAACAATTCCTTTTTCTTGGTGTTGGTTTTGGTTCGGGTCGGATGATCCGAAAATCGAAATGGAGTGTATTCTTATTGTGTGGGACTTACAGTGTGGGATCGAAGAAAGGAGAGGAAATCTGCGGAAAAAGTAAAGAGAAGAAGGAGGGAGCGAAGAGGAGAGGCTTCTACCTTTCGTTTTTTTTTCTTTTTTTATTTTTTTTTTTAGTTTGTTTTCTTTTTGCAGTGTAAGAAACCACAGAGAAGTGAGAGAGAGAGAGAGAGAGAGAGAGAGAGAGAAGGACAAAAGGAAAGGTAAAGAGGAAACCTTTTTTAAAGGATGGGTGGCTTTTGTTAGGAGTTGAAATTGCCTGTTTGTTTCGTTCCGAGCGTTCCTCTGAGCTGTCATTTTAAATAGGATAGGATTTGTCTTGTCTCGTTAAACAAAAGGCCCGTTGGGTTCTGCAGTTAATTGCCGGTTGTTTGGGCTTTAACGTGGCCCATTTCTGGCCCCCTCAAAGCAAATGGTTAGTCCAGCTGTTTCAGAGTTTTCTGGCTTGGGCATTTTGTAATTATCAACGATTCTTGCTGAGTGATGCAACTGTATATAGAAAAATGATTTGAGTTCAATTATTGCCTACCTTGGAACAAAATTTTCACTGTCTTGACTTGAACATGGATGATTCAAGTAATGGATATGTTGTGTGAAGATTAGAGAGTTTTTTTTAATATTCCTTCTGACGCAATATTTGTTTTCATCATTTTTATTATTCTAATTAATTAAATTTTAGGATATATATTTAAAATATTATTTCATTCAAAAATTTTAAAAAAATACTTTTCATATGTTGTCAATTATAAATATAAAATAAGTGACAATATTATTAAGACAAAATGATAAAGTTTAAATTATATATATTTCACTTTTTTAACTTATTAAAGAAGCTATTAGGAGAAAAAAGGTGAAATAAATTAACCTTCTTAAGTGTTAAGAGTTTGCGAACAAATTGCATAGTAAAACATGTAATAAATAACATAACAAAATACATTACAAACAGATAATGTGATAAAAAAAATAAACAAATTACATGACAGATTATATTAGAGAAGACGTTGTAAAATTTATTATGGATCACGTGTCGAAAGATATTATAAATAAATTTCGTAATAGATGATGTGGTGAAACACGTCATAAAAAAATATCATGATAAAATATATCATAAATTAAAAAATATGACTTACAAGTCATAAATAATTGATTTACAAATAATATTATAAGAAGCTTTGCTAGATAATTTATGTAAAAGCTATGAGTACTTGTGTCTTACAATTAACATAACGTTACATCTAGTATCCAGAAGACTCTAAAGTGACGTTTTTGATCTCAGGGTACTATCTTTTATTTTTCCGCAAAGAAAAGAAATGTGACTGTTTGTAATTACTACAGGTACCTAACTTATATTTTGTTTCTATATTTAGTTTGTCCGAAAAACACGTGGCAACGAATAACCGGTCCATGGTACTATCTTCCCCCTTCTAGAGGCAAACATCATTGGTCCATGTAAAACTCTAGGCACCCGAATGATTGAAACAATCCAACGGTCCAAATTGAATGGCCAGAATCTTCTTGTCCGAAACAGCCCCTTGCATGTATTTATAGCCGATTCGAGCACGCTCCCTGGCTCGTTGCTAAGATCAGCATAGTTTTACTTAGAACCAGTTAAAGGTTTCTTTGGTCGTTACGTTTCGATCGTCGGATTGATTATTGAAATAGAACCGTTGGCATGGCAAAGAAGTGTTATCCAACAGTGAGCGAAGAGTATCAAAAAGCGGTGCAGAGATGTAAGAGAAAGCTTCGGGGACTAATTGCCGAGAAGCATTGTGCTCCCATCATCCTCCGTTTAGCGTAATTAAGCTTTCATCTGTTGAGTTTTAAGTTGACTAGAATTCTAAGATCTTATTTAATTAGGATTTTTGTTTGTATACAATATTAAGTAGTTGTATAGTTTTAAACTTCTTATTCCACATCGAATCATAATCACATTTTACTTTGGACTTTTATACTATAAAAGTGGATTTTTAGACTTTAGAATTGCAAGTAGTGCTTTGAGAGCTCTAGAGAGGGAACATATTGTAACTCTATCTTTTTGCTCTAGGTGGAGCTAGAGTGGTTTGAGTGAATGTTCTTGGGCGGTTATTGAGGAAGAGTGTGCAAGGGATCTTGGGTTGTTTTGGGAAACCATAAAGGTCAATTTATTGTACTTTAAATTCTCAATAATAGAAGAACAGTTTCACTCCGTGGACGTAGGCAAGAGGCCGAACCACATAAATTCTTGTGTTTTTCTGTTTGCTTATTTTCTCTGAATTTTATCTTTGTTGATTCTTAGGCAATTTCCACAACAAACTGGTATCAGAGCTTCGGGTTCGGTAAATTCAAGATTCAACAAGGATGTCGAAAGTTACTAGTTCTGCAAATTTTTCAATTGAGAAGTTTGATAGGAAGACTAGTTTCACGCAGTGGCAGAGAATGATGAAAGATCTCCTTGTGCAGCAAGGTTTAATGCGCCCCTTGCTAGGAAATGAGGAAGGGCAACCAGATGACATGAAGGATGTTGAATGGGCAGAGTTGGAGCAAAGGTGTGTGAGCACTATTCGGCTTTACATTGGAGATAATGTGTTTAATCATGTTATTGATGAGGATTCTGCTATAAGATTATGGGCAAAGTTAGAGAAAATTTACTTGGCGAAAAGTCTTTCTAACAAGTTGCAGCTTATGCGAAAGTTGTATCGCTTAAAGATGGAGGAGAATGGAGACCTCATGAAGCATATGAATGAATTCGATGGAATCATTATCAGTTGAAGAAGGTTGATGTCAAGGTGGAGGAAGAAGAAAAGGCACTATTGTTCTTGGCTTCGCTTCCAGACTCCTATGAGGTATTTGTGGAATCTCTTATATATGGGATGGAAACAATAACGTTAGAACAAGCACAAGCAACGTTAATGTCTCATGAATCCCGAAAGAAAAGTAAAGAAGGGGATAGAGATCCAAATGGCTTGGCATTAGTAATTGAGACTAATAGGAGGAAGTCAACTAGTAAGGGATTTAAGGGTGGCAAATCTAGATCCAACAATGTTCAATGCTTTAAATGCAAAGGGTATGGGCATATTAAAAGGGATTGTCCTACAAAAGGGGATGAAAGTAACGAGAACAAAGGTGAGTGTGCTTTCGTTACTGAAGGTGATGATTGTGATGTCCTTACAATTTCAGAAAATATGGATGCAAATTCTGATTGGTATTTAGATTCTGCTTCTACTACTCACATATGTTATCAAAAGGATTGTTTTGATTTACTTCAAGAAGGGGTGGCTGGGAATTTGACTTTGGGTAATAAGTCAATAGTGAAGGTCATGGGTATTGGAGTGGTGAAAATCAAAATGTTTGATGGGGTTGTGCGCTCTTTGGGTGGTGTGGCCTATGTCCCAAAGATGCGTAAGAATCTAATATCATTGAGCCTGTTAGACTCCAAAGGGTATGGATATTCTGCTTGTGATGGAGTAGTAAAAGTCACACAAGACGACATGGTCCTGATGAGGGGGAATTTGCATAATGGCTTGTATCGTCTAGAATGTGAGGCCTCGAAAGGATGGGAACAGTGCACAGGGGATGGTAGCTACCAAAGTGAGATTTCATTTGCCGATGAGGTGATGAAAGGTTCCCATGGTGTAGACGATGGTGAAAGGACGAAAAATCTTGCCAGTAGTGAATTGGAAGGGTCGTCGAGGTCCCTTTCCGAAGTCAATTAGTGCCATTGACTTGACGGCTACACAGGTGCATTGGCCGTTTTGTGGAATCAAAGTGTTGGACCATGCTTGATTCGGTATGTGTAGTTGTGGTAATTATAAAGGCCAATGATTTAGAATGTCTTGTGCTTGGAGAGTTGTTCAAGGTGGAGTTAGGAAGTTGCAATTAGGTGCGACTAGTGGAAGAGGTTTAAGGAGTTTGAATTCAAGTCAAAGGTGGAGATTTGTTGAGTTTTATGTTGACTAGAATTCTAAGATCTTATTTAATTAGGATTTTTGTTTGTATACAATATTAAGTAGTTGTATAGTTTTAAACTTCTTATTCCACATCGAATCCTAATCACATTTTACTTTGGACTTTTATACTATAAAAGTGGATTTCTAGACTTTAGAATTGCAAGTAGTGCTTTGAGAGCTCTAGAAAGGGAACATCTTGTAACTCTATCTTTTGCTCTAGGTGGAGCTAGAGTGGTTTGAGTGAATATTCTTGGACGGTTATTGAGGAAAAGTGTGCAAGGGATCTTGGGTTGTTTTGGAAAACCATAAAAGTCAATTTATTGTACTTTAAATTCTCAATAATAGAAGAACAGTTTCACTCCGTGGACGTGGGCAAGAGGCCGAACCACATAAATTCTTGTATTTTTCTGTTTGCTTATTTTCTCTGAATTTTATCTTTGTTGATTCTTAGGCAATTTCCACAACATCATCTTTATTTTTCTTATATTTATGCTTGTACTCTATTACATATATATACGTACGTTTTTTATATACTTTTGTTTTTTTGTTTTGATGAGTTGTAGTGTTTGTGAAACAGATGGCACTCAGCTGGAACATTCGATGTGAACACTAAGACAGGAGGGCCATTCGGGACGATCAGGCATCCGGATGAGCTTGCCCATGATGCCAACAACGGTCTTGACATAGCTGTTAGGCTTTTGGAGCCCATTAAGGAGCAGTTTCCCATTTTGTCTTTTGCAGATTTCTACCAGGTGATCGGTTGAATCTTTGTTAAAAGATCAAACTCCAATAAGTGTTTTCTTTTGCTTTAGTTCTTACTTATTAATTTTACTGACGTTTTGATTGACTTCAATGTGGTTACTGGTTGAAGCTGGCTGGAGTTGTTGCTGTTGAAGTGACAGGAGGGCCTGAGATTCCTTTCCACCCTGGGAGACCGGTATCTAAATCTTCCATTTGTTAGTTTTCTTTATTGATCACCCCATAGATCTTTAAGTAATAGTCTTAATGTTAATATACTCGAGATATTCTCAATCTCAAAGCACCTTCAGTTTTAGTAGGATCAAGGGAACTAGTGTAAGAACAGAGGCTAGCTGGAAATTAGAGGGGGAGATTTCAGAATGCCATGACGATACTTCACTATATATTTTAGCTGCTGAAATGGGCTTCGGATTTTCAATTAGTAAGTCCCGTAGACATTTTGGCTGCTCAAACTGAATAGAACTAAATGACTGTTGTTATCAGAAGTAGGAACAGATAAGATGCTGTGACAAGTGCACGGGCTGTACTCATGGCATTTGATTGGGAGAAAGGAAAAAATGAATTCAAGGGTAGCTGGGAAACAAAGCGAAGAAGTGACTCAACTCTGTCTGCCTAGACATACCAAGACCATAAAGGGATGCGTGGAAGAGGAAAGTGGATTTCATAGTAAGCTATCCTGATGCAACTGTCATGTTGCTTAGAATTGATCTTAAGGGCTAAGGCAGAGCAGGGAGTGGTTCAAATTCTGAAGTTTAGAGCTAGCCATGGTATCTGATGGTCCTGCATTCACATATGTGGTTGCCAGCTTGCCATGGTCTCACTGATCTATATGACTGACCTGTTTGCTCATAACTAATTCATCCTGTGCATAGATTTGAGAGGTTTTATTTATTTATTTTTCGTCTGGAACATCAATTATTTCTAGTTATAACCTAGTTATGTAACTTGATACCTATTTTCAGGACAAAACTGAACCACCTCCGGAGGGTCGTTTGCCAGAGGCCACCAAAGGTCAGTTTGTTCGAGTTCAAATCATAAAAAATAAAAATAACGACCAATTACAAGTATCTGATTGTAAAGTGATGAGGTATCCAATCTTTAATTTGTTTGGATATAAATAGGCTCGGATCATCTGAGAGATGTCTTTGGACACATGGGTCTTAGTGACAAAGACATAGTTGCCTTATCTGGTGGTCATACACTGGTGAGCTGATGATCATTTGAATTACAGAGTGAAAATTATGATTCAGCAGTTCAAAGTTTAGTATCTCATATGTCATAAAGTTTAATTTTCCCAGGTTGTGGATTTTTTAACAGGGCAGGTGCCATAAGGAGCGCTCCGGCTTTGAGGGACCCTGGACCAATAATCCTCTCATTTTTGATAACTCCTATTTCAAGTAAGACCTACTAATTAATTGTCCCAGGTTGGGTGGATTTTTTTACAGGGCAGGTGCCATGTTTAAACGTTGTTGGATGATGGAAGGAGACTGCTGGTGATTAACCAAATTGTTGATGTGAATACTTATTGTTTGAACAACAGGGAACTTCTGAGTGGAGAGAAGGAAGGTCTTATCCAGTTGCCAACCGACAAAGCACTCTTGGAGGATCCTGTCTTCCGCCCTCTTGTTGAGAAATATGCTGCAGTGAGTATCAATTTATGTCTTTCCAGTTTGTTGTTATGAATCCAGTAGTTCTCTAGTCAATCAATTTACTTCCATTATATGATTCAACGGTTTAAAATAATTGAGCTGTTGATCATGGTGTTCTGCCTTTAGGATGAGGATGCCTTCTTTGCTGACTATGCCGACTCTCATTTAAAGCTTTCTGAGCTTGGGTGAGTACGTGTCAGGGAGATAAACCATAACCCCCTTTCATCCCTACAATTTTTCTTGTATTTCATATCTTCTCCTGCCTCCTGCGTGAGTTAACAATGGGCTTTGACCTTGTTTTAGATTCGCAGATGCTGAGTAGGAGACTGCCAAAAGGAACATCAAGCTGTCGTCTGGGGTCTGATTTTGTCATGTTTAGTTTTCAGGCAAAATAGTACTACGACTATCGTTTATGAGTCTTAGTCGTTTGGATAAACATGTTGATGCAAAATTTGTGTTGTGGTTTTGCGGTTATGGCCCTGTCTCTGTAAGCATTTGGGACCAAGGATCGCCTCCGTTTGGTGTATGTTTAGTTTGAATGAATGTAGTAAGGTCCAGTAGCCTGTTAAGATTTCATGTTTGGGGAAAAATTATAAAATTTAAAATATAATAAAGATAGAATTATAAAATTTTTTAAAAAATAAAAATATATAAAATTTTAAAACTTTTGAAAGACGATGGTATTTGGATTAAATATGTTAACTTGATGCATGAAAACATGCAGTGCTTAAAAAATATGTAAGAACGGATATCATAAAGATAATATAAATTAAAAAAATTCATGAAATTCGAATTTGAATTTATTTCAATTTGATTCATTTCAAATTCGAAATGATTCAATTGTGAAGTAATCCAAAAAATCAAATCAATTCAAATATAAATCATCCAAAAATTTAATTTAAAATTATTTTATTTAAATCTAGGACTATAGTTTGATTTTTTATCTTTTAAATTTTAATTTAATTAAATTTATCAAATATAACACGAACTGTTATTTTATTGTTTGGTGTATGTTGTAAGGTCCGCATATCAATTGCACTATTGCAGGTTGTGATTGGATTGGCTAAGTCCCTCTTTATACCACCATAATACTTATTTGACGCATGAAATCATGTGGTACTTAACAAAGTACGTAATGGCAGAAGTCGTAAGGGTAAGCTGAATTAAAAATAAAAAATTTATGGAATCCACATTTAAATCGATTTGTATCTAAATAAATCAAGTTTAAATTAATTTGAGCTTGAACCAATTTTGAATATAAAACAATATTGTAAATGATCAGAAAAATTAATTTAAAATTATTTAAATTTAAATTTAGTAATATAATTTGAAATTTTAACTTTTTAAATCTTAATTTAATTAAAATTAATAAATATAACACAAACTATCATTTTATTAGTAACTTTTAAAAATAATGAAAATATAAAATTATTTTCATATTTATCTTTTAAATATTAACTTAATTAAAAATCATAAATACAACCTAGACTAATAGTCTACAGGTAACTTAAAAATATAATAAAATATATATAAAATCTTTTTGTGATCTAATATTTGTAACTTTTATTTAACTTTTGATTGTTTCGATATCTTTATTTTGACTGAGAAATGAGAGAAAGAAAACAAATTCCTTTTATTATTAATTATAAATAAATTTATTTAATTAACTATTATATCAATTATGTATTCGAACAAATATCTCATTGATTAATGTGTAATCTTCATTTAAAAATAATAGAATTCGAATCATTTTCACCCAAATATATATAAAATATAAATTATTATATCAATTATTCCATCATAATTTATTAATTATAGATAAAATATATTATATTAACTATTAATTACTTATATAGAGCTGAAAATTATATTTATACAAAAAATGTTAGCCGGTTCCTTTAATTAAGAAAAGCCCACGACACATTTTCAAGTAGCGAAGGACAAAGCCCATGACCTTGGTTCGCTAGAGCATTTTTGTTCTTTTTAGTTTGAGTAAAATACTTCATATCTTTAAATTTTAATCAAAATTTTAGATGAATTTAATAATTTTTAAAATATACACTTTATTTTAAAGGTGTAAACAGATATTATGAAAAGATAAAAATATTTTTTTTATTAATTTTAAAATTTATTATTATATTTTTTTGATAAAAATAAAAAAATAAATAGCACCGATAAGCTTCCCAACAAAAGAGCATCAATCTCTTTTGGGTTTTTTATTTTTTAATTAATAAAAAAATATAATAATAATTTTAAAATTAATAAAAAATAAAATTATAATTTTAATATTATCATATCATCAAATTAATAAAAATATTAACGATTAACTAACATTTACACTTATTTATTTAATAAAATATATCTTCTTGATATGTAATGTTTATTTTAAAAATAAATAATTTTTTTTTAAATTTTGATTAAAATTTAAAAAATAAATTTTTTATCTTTTTATTTTAATAATAAACTTCGTGATTAAGAATGGATTTATCAAAAGACCCAGGCTGTAGCATTTGATTCCGGTCCGAACTCCAACGAGTGAAGAGAAAAAAGTGGAGGGCATTAAAAGACGAGGGCAGGTGAGGTATCTTTTTGTAAAGCTCGGACAAAGCTATCTTTGGTAAAAGGCAGGCGCCTTCAAAACAATTTCATAAAGAAATGACACACCTTGCTCAAAGTCTTTCAAAGTGGAGGAGCCAAAAGCCATCAAGCAGAATGCCCAGCTGGTGGAATTATGTATTATTGAATTCAATTTTCTTAAAGTCTAGTAAAAATTGTACACATACCCACCATTTTTCAATGAAGTTTTATAGTCAAATATCAAGGTCGCTATCAGTGCCACTTGGCATCAACACTTCCTCGGGGTCAATGGCAAATCCTTTCCTTTTACGTTTCATTTTCTAACTGCTTCAGACAGGTCAATACAATTGCCGTAAAGAATTGGCTTGAATCTTCACTGGAGGACTAATCCGGTCTTAAGATATTTGTCTAGCTATAATACTTAAATGAATCTAGATTGTTTGACTTTTTAATCTCCATGGTCATGCACGTGTCATGTGTCGAAACGTGTATGACTTGAACTTATGTATCATGACATGTGCAGTTTTTAAAGTAAGATATTTTCAATATGTATTGATGATCTTTTCGGATTATTTCTTCACTTTTTTCTTTTTTCTTTTACTTAAAAATAAATAAAGGCAGCTTGATGGTTTTAGTTGGAATCAAATTCTTGATTCCCTTCATTTGCTTTTCTCCGATTTATGTTCTGGCAGCTACCTTTGCTTCGTTTAATACTTTGTAAAGCCCATGCCATTTATGTGAGAGAGATATTAGGTACTACCAATTTTGTGTTGTTTCAACTTTTAATCATATTGGCAATGAATAAATCACATGGAATTTCGACGAATCATCTCGTGGCGATGATTTTCCTTATGAAAGAGCCTTTGGATAAGTATGGTCACCATTCATGACTACAATGATTGAAGGCTCTGAAGTTAATGAAAATTTTCAATGTAATATTTACTTATATCGGACCCAGTAAATTCCACTTATCTCACCCGTGGTTTTGATCTGTTTCAAATGGTTTTATGTGATTTTTTTTATTTAACAATATATGAATAATTTATGTTTTGATTGAAAATTAGATTGTCAATTTTATTTAGTAAAATTATCAAAATACATTTAATTCAAAATTAAGTTATTTATTCATATTTTAAAATATTATTATAATTTTATTAAACAAAATTAAGTTATTAGTATTTTCACTTTAACTCTATATGAAATTAGGATATGACATTTAATTATTTAGTTGCGCACCTAATGGTCTAAAAGTTTTTAAAAAAAAATCAATAAGCTAGGGAGAATAATGAATGACGTTCAATTTCAACCGTAGGTCAAATGTTCAAACAAATGCACGTGCTCTCCACTCTCGTAATCATTGGTGGACGGTTGACGAGTTGACCTCTGATCAACGGTTGATAAGACTAACACCCCCCGTTCGATTTAGAACAGCGGTCAGAAATTCAATGGCGTCTGATCAATCCGGTTCAGACCATGGAAGTTCATGACCCTTATTCCAGCGTGGATTTCTGCAGCTGGAATAATAAGTTATAATTTAGGCCATGACTTTTCTTTTTGTCAGTCCAAGAATGTCTGCATTATTAAATAGCAACAACTAGTTTTTTATTTGCCGAAACCCCCCAAAGCTTTACATTATTACTTTACAGCCCTTGGTTCTGAAATTTCAGGATTTACCCCTCATACTTTTTTTACAAATTTACCCTCATACGCTTAGCATCAGTCATTGTTCTTAACATTTTGTCTGAATTAAATGAGTTCATAAATGATTATAATTTATAATATTACTTTTAGTTTATGAGCTTGTTTTCTTTCATCTCTCGTTTTCTTTATCACTAATTATCCTTTCTTAATTGTATTGATCTGGACTAGACTCCACAACTTTTATACAAGAGGAGATTAATGGTAATGCCAAAGTATAATAAAGCTATAATGAACAAATTTATATCAGAATACTAGTATAGGAGATATCAAAGCAAAATGTTATAGAGTTTATAAATACTTGTGAACATGATATTTATAAAATAATTACAATTAATATATTAATTTATTATTGAATTTGATAAAAATAATATATTAAATGAAAACAAATTTTTAAAATAAAATTTTAACTAATCTTAAAGTATCTAGATAAATATTCTTTAATTAGATTTTAGGATATTTATTTTTTGAATTGATTAGACCAACTCTCAATAAATACGGAGGCTACATTTAAAACGAAAGTTCCCTGGCGCGGGCTGGCAACAAGTAACGCCAAATGCCATCTCTCAAGTGAGCGTGACAATACGCTCTCCTTGGAACTAGTGTTTTTCTTTTCCTTTGGTAGCGCTGGCCTTGGTTGTTGAATGCCAATTTTATATGTAAACAGTGTGTGATAGAAAATTGTGTTTGGTTTAGAAAACAAGGCAAGTAGAAGAAGAAAAAGACAAGTGAAGATTCGTTGATGACAAGTTGACTTATCATTCTTCTCAATTCAGAGTTTGATTTCATATGATTTACTTATTTTATAATTAGGATATTAATTAATTAGTATGGTAAAATGACAAATATATAAATATATATCTTATATTTGTCTCTCAAAATATTGAATTTTACATTATTTATTATTATTTTTATTTTTCTCTCTCATCTTTTCTTTTCAATAATACTGAATATTTGAAGATTTTATGAAAAAAATAAAACAACATCGATTTCTGAAAATAACTTTAGTTAATTAAAGTATTGGATTGAATAAAACTTTGGTATAAAAAGAAAATATAACCTAGTTCTAATTTGTAGTGATATTTTGATAATAATCATGTTTATTAGATATATTCGAATATAAAAAAATTAGTCATTATCCGAAATGAATAATAATTCATTTTACTCACGTTTTATCAATATTAATTTGTGATAAAATTTTGAAAAAAAATATTTTTTATTATTTAAATAAATTAATTAGTTTTTATTGCAGTTGTAGTTTAGTTGGTTTGTATATTTTTCTATTCCCATGAAACACAAACAATAAAGCTTTTGATTCGAGGTTTCATCGAACTTGATCTATGAAACATAATAATAATAATAATAATAATAATAATAATAATTCTTCAAAATTTTACTGGTCAATGTGGAGTCAACACCTATAAAGTGTAGCGCACGTACTAAATGGCGCATGGGAGCAAACAGGATCTGGAAGAACCAGAAGGAAATGTCTGTATGAGATTATGTGCGTATGGTTACATGTTAAAAGAAAGGAACAAAACAAACGAGATTCAAGTGTAACAGTGTTTGATTATTGATGGTGATGTGACGTGGAGCAAACTGATGGTGGGACCCTTGAAGATGAACAAATCTCCTTCCTTCCTTCTCCATACTTTTTTTAACTTTGACCTTTGATATGATCAAAGTCTCTCGGACTCCCACTTTCATTAGGACCCACATTTCCTCACCAGTCACTCTCTGCCTTTCAAAAAGATGTCAAAAACAAGAAAATAAAATAAAATAAAATAAAGTTTCATGCTTGATTTAGTTCTTGATAAACATGCTTAACTAGTCGATTAGCATGGAAGCTGCAGCAGCCAGCAAACAAAACATACAAAAACACTTAAAAAAACCCCCCAAAAAAAAAAAAGGAAAAGGACTCCTCTTTCCTCTTAAACTCCACTCAATCTCTCTCCAAATCATTTACACAATCACGGTTACTTGCTCTTCTCTCTTTAGCCGACTTTGAAGTCTAATGGGTACTTGTGAAAATTGAAATTTGCAATTTCTAAAGAGAATCACAGTCAGATTTTTATTTTTTCTTATCTGGGTAATTTTGGTATGTTTTTTTAAAAACTAGTAGTGACTTCTGCTTTATACCTGGTACACTGTCACAAAGAGCTGCCCTTTTTTTTTTTCGTCTAGCTGTAGTTTCTTTCTTTTGCCACCATTTCCTTTTTGTTCATGGTCTCTCATTTTATCACTTGTTGCCTTCACCCTTGAGATGGAGAAAAGGCTTCTCCTTTTACTTCTTTTATTCCCTCTGCTTCTTCTTTTGGATTCCTGCTCTGCCCAGGTGCAAGGTATTTCCATCTTCTCTATTTATTTTTGTGTAGCTATAAACAAATGACTTCTTTTTGTTTTTGTTTGTAACTTTCTTCATGATTTTGAAATTTATGCTTTGCTTGTGACACTGGGTTCAAGAGCATCAGTTTCAGGGGCATATCTCATAGACTCTTAAATTTTGAGTCATTTTTACCTTGGAAATATGTTCTATGAATCTGGAGATCACTCTGTTTCAGCTTTGGATTACATGTATGAGTGATATCTTTGTTTTCTGTTCTCATTTTTTGTTTCTAAGGTTACTGTAAAGATCTATAGTTTGGGGTTTTGGTTGTTTCCTGAACTTCTTTTACTGTAGCTAACAACATGTTATCGTTATTTAAGAAAGAGGAAAGTATTTATTTTGTTATCTTTTTGGATGTTATATGTCAAGAAAACATTGCCCACTTTTACAATTAACGATGGTAAATGACCAAAAGAGGCAACGGCTGTGACCAAACTAACACAGAAGATCGTTATTATTAATCGAACAGAAGATCCTTTTGGTCTTGGGTTTGTGATGAATCTTTTAATATGTGAAAAATTGATGAAGAGAAAAGGGGAATAGAACCAAGGTCTTGTCTGCTAAAGTTTTACTACTGGAGATGAGAATCCTATCCTATTAACTTGCTTCCCTTACTGATGAAAGGTCTTGCAATCATAACTCCTAGGTGAAACTCCAGGTAAAAGAAACTGAAAATCTCAAAACTTAGCAACTGGTAGATCGATTTAAATAGGTCCACCGATATGTATTTTGTTTCACAACCTTCATACTTTATTTTGAAATTATG
Organism: Theobroma cacao; assembly: GCF_053813885.1. Taxonomy (NCBI): domain Eukaryota; kingdom Viridiplantae; phylum Streptophyta; class Magnoliopsida; order Malvales; family Malvaceae; genus Theobroma; species Theobroma cacao. The sequence goes on from NC_142643.1 coordinate 2,578,179, forward strand.
GTTTAAATGTTCTCATGGAGCCCTGTTTGCTGTCTGAGTTGTATAAAGCATTACAATGTTGAAGTAATGGTATTAATTGGGGAGGCATGCATGCTACCAAGGATAGAGAAGTAGTATGATGCAACTAGGAAAGATTAATAAAGTTTGAAAATTTCTCCTCTCGAGCTTATGATATATTATTGTCTTAAATCACATTAAGCAAGTGCATTAGGAGTGAAGTTTTTGTAATCCAGAAAAGCATCCTGCGACTATGTATGTATCGATGTGTCATATAGCAAAATTTTATTGCTCTTGTTTAGAAAAAACATGGGTTTCACTTGTAAAGTACATTTTTTCATCTTCATATACCCTTAGGTTTTCACCATGATGCATGATTTCAAGCAGCTGGCAGGCAAAGTCTGATGGAGTATTTATGTGATTGCTAACAAATCTGAACATGTGAAACAGGTTTTGTCAGTTTGAACTGTGGGGGTAATGGAAAAGTCATGGATGAACTTGGCCTCCAGTGGATTGCTGATGATTTTCTTACTTATGGAGAAATAGCTAGCATATCTGTTTTAAATGAGTCAAGGAAGCAGTATATGACACTTAGGCATTTTCCTGCCGATTCAAGGAAGTACTGTTACAAGCTCAATGTTATAAGTAGAACTAGGTATCTTGTGAGGGCAACTTTCTTGTATGGTAATTTTGACAACAATAATGTTTATCCAAAATTTGACATTTCCCTTGGGGCTACTCATTGGTCTACAATTGTCATATCGGATGCTAATACTATAGAGAAGGTGGAACTAATATTTCTCGCCACTAGCCCTACCATCAGCGTCTGTTTATCCAATGCTACAACTGGAAAGCCATTCATATCTACACTAGAGCTCCGACAATTCAATGGTTCAATTTATTACACACCATTTGAAGAAAGTTTTTATCTCAGTGTCTCCGCAAGAATCAACTTTGGTGCTGATAGTGAAGCTCCAGTTAGGTATGCTTGAGCACATTGTTAAGACTGCTGTAAGATAATGAGCCATCAACAATCAATACTTAAAGTAACAGAGAGAACGTTGATAACAGCAACAATAACAAAACCAAAAACAAGTATAATTAATGATCAAATTGATAACAAATTTGCTTATCTATATTATTTTGATAACTTGAAGTTGCTTTCCCATTCTGATTCAAATTGGGGCTTGGAAAACTATAGGAAGCATGCATCTATGGGGATTATGTGAACTGTTGTCCTTCCACACAAATTTCTGCTACAGAAGGTGATATAAAAGTACATTTATGTTTCAGGTACCCTGATGATCCGTTTGATAGAATATGGGAGTCAGACTCTGTGAAGAAAGCAAATTACCTTGTTGATGTTGCTGCTGGCACTGAGAAAGTATCAACAGATAAGCCAATTGAAATTGGCGGTGATGAAAGAGCACCTCAAAAAGTGATGCAGACTGCTGTAGTTGGTAGAAATGGATCTTTAACTTATCGCTTGAACTTGGATGGTTTTCCTGGTAATGGCTGGGCATTCACATACTTTGCGGAAATTGAAGATTTGGCTCCAGACGAATCCAGAAAATTCAGGCTAGTGCTACCAGGCCAGCCTGATTTGAGCAAAGCTATTGTTAATATCCAGGAAAATGCTCAAGGAAAATATCGTGTTTATGAACCAGGATATCCTAACATAACCCTCCCCTTTGTATTATCATTTAGATTTGGGAAGACATCTGATTCTTCCAGGGGGCCACTTTTGAATGCTATGGAGATTAGCAGGTATCTGGAGAAAAATGACGGTTCCCTGGATGGTAAGTAAGATCAAGTTTGCTTCAGTGAGTACAGACCATTAGAATACACTCCATAGTCTGATTCTGGGGATTCTGACTTTAGTTTTCATGTAATTATTGCTGCTGGACATATCACCAAGACTAGTATTTGCTTTCTCATTTTGATGAATTCTGAAAGATGTAATCACAGTGTATCTAAAATTAGGTTTTCATGAGTTGCAGGAGCAGTTATGGCTAACATGGTTGAACTCTACTCATCAGTAGGCTGGGCACAAGAAGGTGGTGACCCATGCTTGCCTGTTCCATGGTCATGGGTGGAGTGTAACTCAGATTTACAGCCACGAATAGTTTCTGTGTAAAGTTTTATGCCACCTGAGATTCTTGCCTGCATCTGTTAAATTGTAGTTTATAGTAATATCTGAAAAAACACTACTACATTATGACTTCTTTTATATGTGTGGTGCTTGGCAGCCATTTATCCAGCAAGAATTTGACAGGGAATATTCCTTCAGACTTGACAAAGTTGAGCAGTTTGGTTGAGTTGTAAGCTTCAAACTGCATTCTGCTCTTCTTCTTCTTTATTTTTTATATCTTTTTTTTACTTCTGGTAGTTGACGCACTGCTTTTACCCTCTTAAACAAATTATTTTCTCATCTTTTGGTTACAGATGGCTTGATGGCAATTCCCTAGCTGGTCCAATACCAGATTTTACTGGATGTGTGGACCTAAAGATCATGTAAACACTGATTGCTCTTATCTTAATTGTGATACTTTTTAAAGAAATGCTGACTAAGATTTTCTTTTTGACACAGTCATCTTGAAAATAATCGCTTAACGGGTGAGCTACCTTCGTCTTTAGTGAACCTACCAAACTTGAAGGAACTGTAAGTCATTTGACTTGGCTATCAGTTGTTTTTATTTGTTAGACAGTTTAGAGAACTTTGCATAGTTTAAAAGTGAAATTCCAAGATGTATTGTCTGAACTAGTTGCTGCTGTAGTTATATTGGATGTATCCATTTTCTATTGTTCTAGTTGTGTTGCTGTTTGCCATCTTACTTCCCTGGAAAAGATCTTATATACTTGATGTTTTGATAAATGCAGGTCTGTGCAGAATAATATGCTATCGGGAAGAGTACCATCAGGCCTTCTGAATAAGGACTTGGTTTTGAAGTGAGTATCATTAAAATGTAGAATTCAAATACATTAGCACATGGCTTAATAATTGGTGTACAGTGTCTTCTTCACATCATAGATTTATACAATTTGCACGTATTAAGTCAATGCTATGGAGCATCTTTGTTAAATTTTGTGACAAGTACCTCTATTCTTTTAAACAAATAGAGACATCAACACAAACATACACAGACACACAGGAAGCAGCATTACTAATTTTGTTGAAAGAGAAACTCTTTAGGAAATGGTATATCACTGGAAACAGGGTTTGAGAAATTGTGTGAGGCATGGGCACCTGCTGGTGCTTCATCATGTGAAAAGGCAAAGACACCATTGTTTAAACGGATTATCATGATAGTGTGTTAATCAATATGATTTTAAATTTCTCTCCAGATAGGTGCTATTATTCAAACTTTCTTTGCAAGCTGCTGTGGAAGTCATTATAGAGTCTCTTTTGAGTAAATATTAGTATTTTGAATTTGCTCTTTTCATATCTTTTTTTTGCTTTTCTTCCCATATAATGATTATAGAAAGCCTATCTAATCTTTAAATAAATAAGAAAAGTTACCTGATAATAGCCAGTGAAGGACACTTACACAAACTGCAAATATGTTCTATCTGCTAGTTGGTAGACTTTAAATAAATTTATATTTTTGCTTCCCTTTATAACATTTTCTATCTTTTCTATCCTTTCATACTAATATATGCTCCTTTGTTAGTTTAGTGCAATATAGTTAAAACTACCTCTTTTTTCCCCACAGTTATGCTGGAAACATTAATCTTCATGAGGGGGGTGGAAGAGGGAGACACCTTAGTATTATTATTGGTTCATCAGTTGGAGCTGCTGTTCTGCTCATAGCTACAATTTTGTCTTGTCTTATTTTGCGCAAGGGGAAGAAACAACGTGAACAAGGTATAGGATGATGTTTTTAAAGGTTGGCTAATCTATTGCATATGTTCAATGGCTTCACATGCTTAACTGCTTGAATTTATGTCAGAACAATTTCATCATTCCTTGCCTATTCAAAGTCAAAGAATGGCCTTGAGTAATGCTCCTGCAGAAGCTGCACATTGCTTTACATTAGCTGAGATTGAAGATGCTACAAACAATTTTGAGAAGAAAATTGGTTCTGGAGGCTTTGGAGTTGTATACTATGGAAAAATGAAAGATGGGAAGGAAATTGCGGTAAAAGTTCTCATTAGTAATTCCTTCCAAGGAAAGAGGGAATTTACAAATGAGGTAACTCTAACTAACCTGTTTCTGTAATCTGACAGCATTTTTTGTTTTCAAATTCTTGTTCATAGTTACGGAGTTTTGCATCTGTCTGATGGTCATGGGTCCTTTTATCAAGGCAACTTTCTCACAGTTGTTTTACCTTTGCCTTGTGATAAAGATCAAATTTAAAATGGTGGCATTGGAGTTGTTTGACCATTAAACTTGAAAGAATAAAAGCTAAGTTTATTCATTTTGAAAGGTTTCTCATATATAATACTCTAATTGGGGTGTATTAAGTGTTTGTTTCTCAGAAGTTTTCGAGGGAATTTCATTCAATTTAGGGGATACTGGGTAAAGACCATAGCATTCAGAATTTAGACTTCATCTCTGCTGCATTGGACTGTCAAAAATTAATTGTTTCAGTTCATCAGAAATTACTACAAACTGAAGAAAATCTCTGTACTTCCATGAAAATATGGCAGCCTGGAATTAAGTTAATAACTAGAAAGTTCTCAACTTAATGCAGCACCTGTAAAACAGCTAGCAGCCAAAACTTGTAAAATTTTCTGTTTATATGTTATATATGAAAAGTGCTGAACATTTTCCCATCTAATGTACTGGTTCTGAAATAAGCTGACAGTCTAAATTTGAAAGCAAAATTATGAATTTGTTCGAATTGTTTGCTCTAATCTTGCTGATAAACAAAGATTGAATTGGAAGCATGCATGTCTGACTTTTTAAGGCTGTGCAGTTTTCTTAAAAAGAAAGGCTTTACATCACCATGACCTTTTCTTTCTAGAAAGAGGGTTGTCGGGCTTTTAAATAATTTAGGCTGCACTGATTTGGCATATTTCTAATCTGCCATTGGATACTGCAATCGTGTGAACTTTTGACTTGTGGTGCAGGTGACTCTTCTTTCAAGGATACATCATAGGAACCTGGTTCAGTTTCTTGGATATTGTCAAGAAGATGGGAGAAGTATGCTCGTTTATGAGTTCATGCACAATGGAACACTCAAGGAACGTCTGTATGGTAAGTTCAAGTGTTCTTAGGTTAAAAGCAGTATAATTTGAGTGCTCACTGTGTGTAAATTATGGTAGGGCCTTTAACACAGGAACATGGCATCAATTGGATAAAACGCCTTGAGATTGCTGAAGATGCTGCAAAAGGTACTTAAGCTAATTTCTCTGTGCAGAAGTTTCTTGTATTGTTGAAGTGACTGAAGGTTTAATTCTTGTATTGTATTCAGGTATCGAATACCTTCACACAGGCTGTGTCCCGGCCATTATCCATAGGGATTTAAAAACTAGCAATATTCTTCTTGACAAGCACATGAGGGCAAAGGTTTCAGATTTTGGGCTTTCAAAACTTGCAGTAGATGGAGTATCGCATGTGTCAAGCATAGTTCGGGGAACTGTTGGATATCTTGATCCTGAGTAAGGCCTTGCTTCTACTGAAACCTACCTTCTTTGCTTTAAATCATGTTAAATAAGTATTTGCTCTGATTTGCTGTTGCTGCTGCTGCTGCTGCTGTACTCAAATCATTAAATTGTTTTTAGAAGACAAAATTATGTGTTTACGGACAGACAAACAAGGAAGAAGAGTGATTTTTGTATTTGTGATGATTAACATGTTCAAAGATTGATCAAGTCAATCCTTGTAAATTCCTTTTGCCATAGTAATTTCTGTTTGAGGCCGCTATCACAACCAAATCTCTGCAGTGTGAAATTCTTCATGTGTTTGATGATGATTCCACTTGTCGCACTGGGTTTATAATGTTTTCTTTTGATGTACAGGTATTATATCTCCCAGCAGTTAACAGACAAAAGTGATGTCTATAGCTTTGGTGTCATTCTTCTAGAACTGATGTCTGGTCAGGAAGCCATATCTAATGAAAGTTTTGGTGTCAATTGCCGTAATATTGTCCAATGGGTAAGTTCAGATATTTACATGAAAGGCAGAAGGAAACTATTTGTTTGAAGTTCTTATCAATATAAAATTTTACTTAACTTCTTCTGAGCAAATAATTCACATCTAAACAGTAATTAATATTAAACACAACGATGAAATTGCCCATATGTTACTTTTATTTCTTTCAGCTCATCACCTTCTAGACTTTTCAATGTACTTTCCTGCACTCATTGTTTGGAAAATAAATTGAGGTTATTGAGAAAGACCTTGGTTTCAAACTCTGAAATGGTTGCAAATGATTATGCTCTTGCCTGAAAGCTTCCATCATAATTACACGAGCATGCTTTCATTTGTTGATTTCTTCAAATCAATAACTGTGTTGCAGGCAAAGTTGCATATCGAGAGTGGAAACATTCAAGGAATTATTGATCCTTCCCTATACAATGAATATGACATACAATCAATGTGGAAAATAGCAGAGAAGGCTTTAAACTGTGTGCAACCTCATGGACATATGCGGCCATCAATATCGGAAGTTCTCAAGGAGATCCAAGATGCTATCTTAATTGAGAAGGAAGGCATCATTGTGAGAGAAGGTAACTCAGATGACATGTCTAGAAACTCCGCCAATTCTTCCCTGAACCCTGGTTCCTTGGATTTGGTTGCTACGGATAATTATCTGTCCTTGGATGCGTCCATTGCACGGCCAGTAGCACGATAGTCTTTTGTTTGTCCATGTACAAAGAGACAATCCCTTCCGTCCTGTTTTGTTTTCCGTTCCTCATATTGTTTGTTAAAGGTGCTGGAATTTTCAATCATGCTCTAGGTTTGAGAAACTACTTCTGCAACCCACCCCGAAAAAAAAAGGAGGAAAGGTAAAAACAGAAATGAAAATGGAAAGATGATCCCATAGACAGCATAGCTCCAATTCTTGAGCTTGTAAATTTTGAGGTTGTTGCATGTAACTTTATTTCCTTTTGAGTTTCTGTCCTTTCTTGCACAAAATCCTTGTTCTATACAGGCAAAAAAAATGAAACAAAACTATTATAAATGCTTCAATACTGGTGATGGAATACATTTTCCATTGGAATGAACATGGTTTTCTGTACTGTTGTGTTACTGTCATGCTTAGCTTGCTTTGGGAAATATGTTATTGTTTCCATCTTGCATGGTTGAACAAATGTAGATATTAACGATTTGGTAAGCAAGTTGCATATGATTTGATTGGAACATTGGGGATGATGGGGCCACATCAAGCGGTGGCAAATTTGTGGTCATAAGTTAAAGTGTGGACTAGCTGAGATGTAGCAATCTCTTATTGGAAAGATGGTAGATGTTTGGAACCTGGGTATGAAACTCCTGTTGAGAAGTTTAACATGTGTTTGACGGCCCACCACAATCGGTGGACCATCACATCACACGCCCGCCATGATTTGAAGAAACACGCCCATCATTTTGTAGAAAGTTTCCATGGCTTGTTCGTCTTTGTCCGCCCCTTGTTTCATTTTTACCGGGCAGTGGTACCCAGTGTTCTCTTTTATAAGTAATTGATAAAAAAAAAGGATAATAATGTTTTAAAAAGTTGTTAAATTATTTTAAAAAATATAAATTATTTTTTTATTTTTATTTATACTCAGTTAAGTATTTTTATTTTTATTTTTATTTTAAATTAAATAAGTTTATAATTAATGATTGATTAATTTTAAGTTATTTATTATTCTTATGTTTACATGGCACATTGACATTATCATATATTAATATAACATTTATTTAAAATTTTTTGAATATTTCAAAAAAAAATTTAAATATTATGTCATAATAAAAAGATAATTAAAAAAAACTACTTGATAATGTTGATTCAATCAAATTATTTAGTTGTTATAAATCTTATCATATATTATTGATAATCATTATCTAAAACATAATATGAAAAATTTAAATAATAACAAAATATGAAATAGTTTCAAGATAATTGGGTTTTTTTTTGTTACGCGTAAATAATAAAATTCTGGAGGATTTTTAGTAGATTTCTCAAGTTATATGGTAATTACTATTACCTATTAAATGTTAAAAATGTGCCTAGTAAAATGGTCAAAAGCGACGTCGTAGAAATTGAGGGGATGAACACCGCCGACACGTGGTGAGATGGGAGAGGGCAACCTAATCCAGAAACAGAAACCGGAGAAAAACCGGAAATATAAAAATCAAAACCCGAAAAAACAAAAGAAAGAAAAAAGAAAAAAAAAGTTAAGAGAGTGCGTCCCAGAAAAGAACCTACTATTAAAATATTAAATAAATAATGAAAAGAGACGAACGAACGGTGTTGATAAACCTCATTCTCTCATCTCAGTCGTCTCCTCTTTCCTCTCTTCTCCAGCGTCCGATCCCCTCTCTTTCTTCCCCTCGTAATCCAATCTCCCTCTCTCCCGCCCTTTTCTTTGTTTTTTCATTTTTCCCACCAAGGTAAACTCCTCTTTTCCCACCCTCTCTCTGTCTGTCCTCCTCTTTCTCGCCTCTTTTCCTCTTCTTAGGGTTTCGATTTATGAAATAAAAGATTTAATTATTTATTATGATTTTCGGTGATTTGTGGGGCCTAGGGTTTTCGCTATGGCGGATGCACCGGCGGCACCTGCTCCGGTGAGTCCCGGTGGAGGAAGTCACGAGAGCGGCGAGCAGAGCCCGAGGTCGAACGTGCGAGAACAGGACAGGTATCTTCCTATCGCTAACATTAGCCGTATCATGAAGAAGGCTCTTCCTGCGAACGGGAAGATCGCTAAAGATGCAAAAGAGACCGTACAAGAGTGTGTCTCTGAGTTTATCAGCTTCATCACCAGCGAGTACGATTCTCTTTGTTTTTTTTTTCCCCAAAATTTTGGCTTAATTTAGTATTTTATTGAGGTTTTATTAAGCGTTGTAATTCAATTTAATAGGTCGATCGTAAGAAATTTATGTGTAATTGGAAAGTTGGTGTTGAATTTTATGTGCAGAGCTAGTGACAAGTGTCAGAAAGAGAAGAGGAAGACTATTAACGGGGATGATCTGCTTTGGGCTATGGCAACTTTAGGGTTTGAAGATTACATCGATCCTCTTAAGAATTACCTTACTAGATATAGAGAGGTAATTTATATTGTTAATTCGGTTTTTTTTCCTTATTGTTCCCTCTCACCCCCCCCCCCCCCCCCCCCCCCTCCCCCTTTGGTTGCTAAGAAGGAACAAAAAGAATATCAGTTATTGTGGATCTTACATTTTGTAGACTTTCATCTGAGGTAAATGAAGAGGATCAGTATCTTAGCAGTTATCTGTGGAAATTAATAACTTTACAAAAATGGGTTTATGATTTTCCTTATTAATTAAATGGGCATGTGACAACCATATAAGATTATAAATCTACTTGTGGAGCTTTTGGACTCCAATCTGCTGTTTCAGATTATAGTTGAAAATTAATATTAGAATTTCAGCTTATGGATGGTGAAATATGTGAGAATTGAAAGTTTTGTTCTTTTTATCTGTTATTTCTATGCAACCAAAGGGGTTCTGATTTTAAATAATTTGGTATTCCAATCTGTATTGCCTGATTTAATTGCTAAGTTTTTGCAACAAGCTGTACTGAATTGATTGATTTTTTTTCCGGTGGTTTTGTGGTCAATTGGGTCATTACAGATGGAGGTTAGTTAATACTTTCTTCTTCAAATAATGTTGCTACTTTATTAAATACTTTACCACCCCAAACTTGTCTTCTACAAGTTACTTATTTGATGTTGTCTAGTTTTTTAATTGTATTTGGCTTGCAAACTATGATGTTTGATAGGGTGATACCAAGGGTTCAGCTAAGGGTGGAGATGCATCTGCTAAGAAAGATGTCCAACCAAGCCCAAACCCCCAGGTGAATATAAGTTTTTCATTACTCTTACATTCATTTTAGTTTTGGTCCTCATGCTTTGCACTTTTTGTTTGCTTTATTGTTCTTAAATTAAGTTCACGCCTAGCAAACTATGCCATCTTATTCTCTGATCTTTCTGGTATATAATTCTGGCAGCTCATTCATCAAGGTTCATTCTCACAAGGTGTTAATTATGGCAATTCTCAAGTAATCTCTCTCTCTCTCTCTCATGGAATATGTCAACAAATAAACACAATCATGAATCCTTGCTTATTTTTATGTCTTCATGAAGTGCTTTAATGATGGTTATCCTACCTCTTTTGGTTTAGGTTTAGTATCTCATATGGCATTTTATAATTGTGCGCAATCGTAATGTAGCCTTTAAAGGTACAACTGAAAAGTATTATCCTGATAATAAATAACACTATATTATGAGTTTATTCATTGATGCATCCAAACATTAATGTGAAGGATCTGTCTTGATGCAGTTAAGTTTATTTAAATGAGCTTCTGATTGTTAGTGATATCATGTATAAACCTATTGGTGTAAGTCCTGGCTTAAATTATGCTAAATCTTGTAAACAACAGCATAATCTGACAGTGGTTGCTTCCATGATTATCTCGTATGAGTACGTAATTACACATTTCACATGTTTGAAATTCTGACCTTTAGAGTTTGTGACTGAAAGCCACAAAAAGGATCTTCAGAGTTTAGCAGCTATTTGACTATCTGTACTACATCACTTAGAATCTTTTAATGGTTATATTTGCCTAACTCATGTTATAGAAGCAAGGGAACCATTGTAAAGGTCCTTTCCAACTGCTTGAGAATTTGTTCATTGGTTTATATTTTTGTCCTATGACTGATTATTTCTGAAGTCCTAGTGATCAAATTGTGTATGTGATGTGATGTACATGGGTTTTAGTCTAAAGGTCTTGATCGGTATACTGAATGACATCTTGGATGGAACATACATATTAACATCAAGCTTTGTAGCACCATATTAGCCTTCGAACAAGAGAAATATGGGTACCATCACAGTAATATTTCTAATTTATCAATGGAACATGACATGACTACATCATTGCTTTGTATTCCCCTCGATTCTGCATGATGTGCCATTGATATTATTTCAATTCTCTGTAATTTTTTGCCACTATCACCATTGCTTTTGATTCTACTGTTGCCATTGCCTATACCAAGTCATCTCCACCATTGCAATGTTTCAATGCCACTGCTGCTGCCAGCATCTTTGCTACAGTGCTGGTGTCATATCTGGCTAAGTTCACTTGCCAGCAGGAAGACCATACTATCTATTTTATTGTCAATCCTATTCTCAAGTTTCATGATCTATCCAAACAGGATAAAGAAGATAATATGTCCTGTGTCATTGTTTATAGCACATAAAAGTCGTAGTTATGATTAAATATTACTTTAAAAGTAACTCTGGTTTTGTAGTGATAGTCACCATGAAAGAAGGTTAGTAGCAAGTCTGGCTTACTACTTCGGCAAGCAAGTGTGAGCTGGGCATGATAACTTATGTGATGCATGCAACTTTTTTAATACTAATCAGTTACAACATGCCTCAAATTTTTTGAAATCCATTTGTCTTTTTTTACTTGAAAAAATATAAAATTTGTTTCATCCTCTTACAAATAATTTGGTATGTGTATGCGTCATTCAAATGTATGCAGATTATGCATATAGTTGTAAGGCTTTCATTAATGGCTATTTTTTGTTTTTGTTTTTCTCCATTTTTTCCTTTCAAGTTTTTCTTTCCTTAACACTGGCTATGATTTTTTGTTGCTATGATGTCTTTTCCTCAATCTTTACATTTCTTAATGATTTTGCTCGGGCATCTTTAAAATTAGAAAAAAAAAATTTTGTTTTAGTTGGTTCTAATATCATGCAACTTTTGTAGTCACAGGCCCATCTGATGGTTCCTATGCAAGGCACTGAGTAAACATTCACCTTTCAGCCAATTCCATTATCTAAATCCCATTCAATATCTTATTTCAGTGCCGCAACAAATGCTATGGCTATGCCCATCCGATGTGAAAGCTGACAATTTGGATGGTTTTCGTCCTCTTAGGTTGTAAGCTGTTAATTTCTAGTAATATTTGTATATCAGGTGCTCTTTGCAATAGATTTCCCTTTCCCCTGGATTGTGTAAATCTTGGGAGGTTGTTATAGATTTGATCTCTTGGGGAGGACATAGTATTCTGGTATGACATTGTTTAGGAAACTTCTCATGCTTCTGTTCATTCTATCTTTATATGACTTTGAACAATGTAAAGGTTGAATGGACAACATTATTTATTTGATGATTTCTACTGTCTGTTAAATTATACTTGTTTGTATTGATTTGGTTTATTTGATCATTGACCTGTTCTTTGATACATACCGTGTCATGGGTAATATTAGTTTTCCAATTTTTCATCATGCTCACCTTGACTTGAGATAGAAAAGGCTACACCCGAGGAGGATATAATAAATAATCCCCCCCCCAAAAAAAAAGAAAAAGTAGAAAAGGAAAAGGGCACATTGTAATCATGTGGAATGCACATTTCATGCATGATAATTTTCATGGGTGGGTTCTATGCTTTCCATTTTAGGAACTTTTTTTCAATCTAATTATTACTATGAACAATTGGTGTTGTAGCCTGATACGGGCTATTCAGTAAGCGGGGTTCCACGACAGAGTAGATGTTTAGAACACGAGCCGATGTCGTCCACTTCTAATTGTTGCGTTCGCAGGAAGCTTTGCTTACGCACCAAAGTTGTCTGTCAACATAGGCTTGGCATTTGCTTGCGCCCCTAGCCAATGTGCTTTTGCTTTCTTCGCCTCCACGTACGCTACGGTGCTCTGATTAGGCAGAGCATAATTTTTATATCATTTTCATTTTTATTCTTCCGTAAGGGAACCGTAGTTTACATAAAAGAAAAAGAAATGCATATTCCTTCTACTTTATATACCCACCTCTCCTCTTCTTTCTTTCCCCTTTATGCTATGTCAAGGTGTTACAAAATCTGCATTCTTTTCCTCCGTAGCTTTCCTTAGTATTATAAAAAAAATTGAAAGATAATGATAATATCAGAGCATTTCATACCGTGGAAAGCATAGACCTACTCCCTAGAGAAAGTACTTTGAAGAATTCTTTTCCTTGCTAATCCAATTCAAATCACTTTGTGATTAAAAGCCAGTAATTCAATAATCTTACTAATCACCACAATACCGAGGCGAGCCAAGTACTCGTAATAAATTTATTATCTAAATTCTTCTCAAATCCAAATATGAGATGCACGTATTTTATATAATCAAGTGGAATATTTATATGTACCCGTTTAAAGGGTACCATTATCATCCTTAACCCAAAACAATGAATCAAGACGCACCGCTGCACCGAAAGGAAATATGGTCTATTAATCGTACGGCCCAGACTTCCGCATCTTATCAAAATCTGATAAGAATAATAGTACTTTTGAGGGTGTACGATCTTCAATACGGCTCGCTCGCACAGGATACTGACCAGCCAGCAGTATGTTACAAGCTTATTTATAATCTCAATAAGAATTTCAATCCCGGTCTGTCTCTCTCTCTACAATGTTTCCAAAAAATTACAGAAAATGCCCTCCTTTACTGCCTCCATCATCATCATCATCATCATCACAATCGCATAAAATCTCTTCTTAAATTTAATCAAAGATTGAGAAGAGAAGAAAAGAAAAGAAGCAAGAAAAGACCGTCTCCCTTCTATAATTGAACCCCGTTGATTGAAAATTGTAGGTCTTCGATTCTCTCGAAAGGCCGATTAACACAAATTCTTCTCGTCTCTTACAAATTAGGTACATGAAAGGAAGGAAAAAAGAATCGAAAAATCTCGAATGTGATTGTTTTATTTTCATTCGAAATCTTTTAGCTCATTGCTTTTTGTTCTTTCTTTTTTTTTTGTCTTTAATTTTCCGCTTTGTTTTCTTTTTCCTTGTTTTTTTTTTGTTTTCGATTTTTGTTCCTTGTTCTAAGGAGTGATCATTTGTTGTTCTGTTTGTTTTGTAGTTTTGATGTTCAAACTAACCCTAATGTTTTTGGTTTTTTGTTTTGATCTTCTCTCGTGTTTTAAACGCCGTGTTTTGATTTAAAAGGATAAAAGAAAAACGATTTTCCTTTAAGCTGTCGACTGAAGTTTTTGATCATTTAATTTTCATGATTATTTAGGGTTTTTACTATACCACAATAAATTTTCTTATTAATTTTCATTTTACACTTTGTTTAATGCGATTAAATTTTTTTTTATTATTATTACAGGTTTGAGTGAAATATTTATTGAGAAATTCTTCAGTTAAAGGCCGAACAAAGAAAGAAAAAATTCAAATGGGAAATCGAGGACAGAAACGAACGGAAACAGCCGATGAATTACCAGCAGATAAGCGAGCTTGTAGTTCGTTAGAGTTTCGACCGAGTTCCTCCAACTCTTCCTCAATCCAAACTCACCTCAATTCGCCAAATTCCACTCCCGATGCTGACATGGACACTTCCTCCTCCGCCTCGGCCTCCAGCCGATCAGACGGTGAACACGAGAAGGAAGAGGATTCCGCTTACGGATCATGCGATTCCGAGGACGCGGAGCAACAACCGCGGCACCACATTTTAAGAGATTATCAGAGAAGAAGATCGTCGAGTGATCACGGAAAATTGAATAACATCTTGTCAAATTTAAATGAAGAAGGAAATGGAGATTCTGGTCAATTGGCTGCGTTGACAGAACTTTGTGAAGTGTTGTCGTTTTGTACAGAGGATTCGATTTCAAGTTTGATGGCGGATACTTTATCACCAATACTTGTAAAGCTTGCAAAGAATGAGAGTAATGCTAATATAATGTTGTTGGCAATAAGGAGTATAACTTATTTGTCTGATGTCTTTCCTAGATCATCTGGTTTCCTTGTTAGGCATGATGCAGTTCCTGCTCTTTGTCAAAGATTATTGGCTATTGAATATGTGGATGTAGCCGAGCAGGTAAAGGTTATTAAGTTAAGTCAGTTCGTTAGATTATAGTATGATTGAAGTAACTGAACTACTTATGCTAAGAAATGTTGGTTTTCTGTAATGCAGTGTTTGCAAGCATTGGAGAAAATATCTCGTGATCAACCGCTTGCATGCTTACAGGCTGGTGCAATTATGGCTGTTCTAAATTTTATTGATTTTTTCTCCATAAGTGTGCAGGTAATTTGATGTGCATTCTGTTCTTACTTTTAGACTTAGGATATACGTTGTTTAATTGAATTTTGATTCTAAATTTGCCAATCAGAGAGTTGCACTTTCCACGGTGGTGAACATTTGTAAGAAACTTCCTTTGGAGGGTCCTGCACCTTTCGTGGAGGCTGTTCCAAAACTATGTGATTTACTTCAGCATGAGGATCAACAGGTTTTCAAACTGTTTGTAGTTTTATTTCTTTTGGATTACTACTTCAATAGATTTATTTCTCAAATATTTTATTGACCTTTGAACTCCTGCATTGTCAAAATTTCCAGCTTGTTGAAAGTGTGGCAACTTGTTTGATCAAAATAGCTGAGCGAATGTGCCAGTCTTCTGAGATGCTGGAGGAACTTTGTAAGCACGAGCTGATTAATCAAGTTACACACCTTATGAACTTGAATAGCCGAACTACTGTATCCCAGCCAATTTACAATGTATGCAACTTTCCTTGATCGTGGTTCAGAGATTAGCTATATTCATATTACACTGCTTATGAATGGTGATTCGACTGTTCCATGTTGGTTGGCAGGGCTTGATAGGATTACTTGTCAAACTTTCTTCTGGTTCATTTGTAGCTTTTAGGAGCCTGTATGAGCTAAACATAAGCAGCATATTGAAGGATTTGTTATCTACTTATGACCTCACACATGGAATGTCTTCTCCACACTCAGTTGATGGCAATTGCAATCAGGTTTGCATCTTAGACTGCACAACTTCTCTCAAGGCTGTTCCATGTTGGTTGGCAATAGCTTGAATGTTTGTTCTTAGGCCATCCTTCTAGTTTTTTTTTTTTTTTTTTAAATCATCCTTGTAGTTGATAATGGTAATTATTGTGGTGATGGGCAGCAAGTTCATCTCCAACTATGATACTGTTATTTATTGGTTGTCTAGCTTTCAAGCACTATGGTGAAGTTTTAATGACAGCATTTAAGTCAACAGTAGGTGTTCTAATATCAGAAGAAATGGCACTGGTCACTATTGCTACTTTCTGTCACAGGTACATGAAGTTCTGAAGTTGCTCAATGAGCTGCTTCCCACCTCAACTGGAGATCTAGGTAATCAGCTACTGTTGGATAAAAAATCATTTTTAGCTGATCACCCTGATCTTCTGCAAAAATTTGGAATGGATATGCTTCCCATGTTGGTCCAGGTTAGCTTCCTGATATGTATAGTTGAATTGCTGTATTTTGTCCTTCCAATAGCTTTATAGTACATGCTTCACTGCTTGCACAGGTAGTTAATTCTGGTGCAAACATATATGTTTGCTATGGCTGTCTATCTGTTATCAGCAAGTTAGTTTTTCTGAGCAAATCTGACATGCTTGTTGAATTGCTTAAGACTGCCAACATTCCGAGGTGAATAGGGATCTTTTCCTTAATTCTTTTCTTTTAAACCCATAAAAGATAAGTTGACAGATCTTGAATATATTTCATGAAACCTATCTTTGGCAGTTTCCTGGCCGGAGTGTTTACTCGAAAAGATCACCATTTGCTGATGTTAGCCCTACAGATTGTTGAGATGATCCTTCAAAAGCTCTCTGATGTTTTTTTGAACTCATTCATAAAGGAGGGTGTCTTTTTTGCCATCGATACACTGCTAATGCCGGAAAAATGCTCCCAAGTGATGCTTCCAGTGTTTAGTGGCTTCCAATCATTATTTGATTCTAGCCAAAAATCTTCCGCAAGGGATATCCGGCGATGCTTGTGTTATGCATTTGATACAGTGCCATCTTCCTCAGCTCCACCTTGCAAGCTTGACAAGGATTCTGTTTGCAATCTTGCAAAACACATTAAAACCAGTTACTTTGCTCCTGAATTATCGGACTCTGAGAAAGGAATGACCGATATCCTTCAAAACCTCAGAACCTTCTCAGCTGCCTTGAGTGATTTGATAAACATGCCTGTTGATGATGATACTCCTGCTCAACATGAAGAGAAGTTCCATAGTATATTGCATCAAATTATGCTGAAGCTTAATGGTAGAGAGCGTGTTTCCACTTTTGAATTTATTGAAAGTGGAATCGTGAAAGCGCTTATGCATTACCTATCTAATGGTCTTTACCTAAGAAATAATGTGGAATTTAATGGTATATATAATCATTTGCTTGTTCTTGGAAAGAGATTTGAGGTGTTTGCAAAGTTGTTTTTGTCTTATTCAGATATCCCTGTTGAGGACTTGCCTCTGTCAGTATTAATACAAAAATTACAAAGTGCATTGTCATCTTTGGAAAATTTCCCTGTTATTCCAAGCCACGGATTCAAGCAGAAAACTTCATTTGCTACTGTCCCAAATGGACGTTGCATTATGTATCCATGTTTTAGGGTTCGTTTTGTGAGGGGAGAGGGGGAGACCTGCCTATCTGATTGCCCTGAAGATATTTTGACTGTAGATCCTTTTTCTTCATCAGATGCCATTGAAGGATATCTTTGGCCCAAAGTTTTCATTAAAAGAACAGAAAATGGGGAATCAGATGCCGAAGCATTGGAACAGATGGAAAGTCAACCTATTCATTTGCCATCAAATGCAAACTCTAGTCAAGGCGAGAGTTCTGGTTTTATAGACAGCATGTCCGCTGATTTGCCTGAGATGCAGGTGACTCTTGCAGTTTGACTTTAAATGAGTATAATTATTTAGTAGCATGACCTTTTTCTTGCATATCTTTATCTATTATGGTGTTTGTGATGATTTTTTAGCTTTACTCAATTCTTGCAGTTATGCTTTCCTGCAGGAAGATGAGGCTAACTTATCACAGTTTGCCTCTGAAGAAGTGCATTTCAGAGAATCAAATTCTGGTGAAACAATGTCTTTGGATGAAACTAATATGGTGTGTATTGGTAGTTTATTATTGGTTTACATCTTGTATGTATCATATGAGCCTGCTTAAATTACTGGTTTAATTGTCTATATTGTGGTTTTTTCTTATTGAAAGGAGTGCTTTGATTTAGAAAGAAACTCTACCCACTCTCACTGACTGCAAATTGCATTATGTTTCAGGGCTCTACTGCACAAGTACAACAGTTTCCTACAGAGTCAACTACAAAAATGAAACCTCAGTGTTCTGCATCTGGTAACAATGACAATGAAGATTCTTCACCTAGACTATTGCTTTATCTAGAAGGGCATCAACTAGATCGAACTTTGACACTGTATCAAGCAATTCTTCAACAGCTACTAAATTCAGAGAATGAATTTATTACATGGGCTAAATTGTGGACTCGAGTGTATACACTAACATACAAGAAGGCTTTGGAATCTAAGCAAGATGATGCTCAAGAACATACATTGCTAGAACAGAAGTCCTCAATATCAGATAAAAATGTTGCCTCTATGCAGAATATGGCATTTTTTTCCAGCCTGTTTGCTTGCAAACTTGCTTCTAATTTGGATAAGTCAAGTCCTGCTTATGATATACTGTTTCTGCTGAAAAGCTTGGAAGGAATCAACAAATGTTCATTTCATCTAATGTCTTATGAGAGAATACGAGCTTTTGCTGAAGGTAGAATTGATAACTTGGATAATTTGAAGGTAATGGTTCATTCGGTGCCTCAAAATGAGTTTGTCAGCAGTAGGTTGACAGAAAAACTAGAACAGCAGATGCGTGATTCTTTTACTTTGTCCACTGGCGGTATGCCTTCATGGTGTAATCAGTTAATTGCTTCATGTCCCTTTTTGTTTAGCTTTGAGGCAAAATGTAAGTACTTCCGATTGGCTGCTTTTGGTCCACGAAGAGTTCAACTTCATACTACGTTACGCAGTAATTCAGGTGCTTCAAATGACAGGCAATCTACCGCAGCTGGTTTGCCTCGTAAGAAGTTTTTAGTTTGGCGGGATCGAATTCTGGATTCTGCAACGAGGATGATGGACTTACATGCTCGTCATAAGGGACTTCTTGAAGTGGAATATAATGAAGAAGTCGGCACTGGTCTTGGTCCAACTTTGGAATTCTATACTCTTGTTTGTCATGAATTTCAGAAATCTGGCCTTGGCATTTGGAGAGAGGACTATAGGTCGATTATCACTTCAGAAACCTTGCCTGTTGTGGATTCTGGAATTCTGATAAACCCTTACGGGCTTTTCCCTCATCCATGGTCACCTACAACAGATTCATGCAATGGGATACAGTTCTCTGAAGTATTAAAAAAGTTTGTTCTTTTGGGTCAAATTGTTGCAAAGGCTATTCAAGATGGAAGGGTCCTGGATGTTCCCTTCTCCAAAGCCTTCTACAAAATAATTCTGGGGCAGGTATTCTTCTGATCTTTAAATTCTAATCACGATTGAACTTTCCTATGTGCTTGTAGTAAAAATTTAACTTTGCACTCTAGCTATTAAGATGTGGAAGCTTTTGGATTGTAGGACCTTTGTTTGTATGACATCCAATCGTTCAACCCTGAGCTTGGTAGGACACTACTGGAGTTTCAGGCTATTGTTGATCGGAAAATGCATTTGGAATCCATTTGTGTTGAAAACTCAACATTGAAACTGGATTTATGCTTTCGGAATACCAGGATTGAGGACCTTTGTCTTGACTTTACCCTTCCTGGTTATCCAGATTATGTTCTTTCTTCCGAGTGTAATCACAAAATGGTAAGTATTTCTTAAATATGACTACATTCACTTCCCCTGAGATCCACTGGTTGAATTCGAACTTGATTCACATTATTTACACATTGTTTCCAGGTAAATTTGGCTAACTTGGACAATTATATCAAGCTTGTTGTGGATGCTACCATACATACTGGAATTGCCAGACAAGTTGAAGCTTTCAAATCTGGATTTAATCAGGTATGCATCATCATACACTACATGTTTTTGTAAAAGAAGTAAGCAAAATGGTGATGTCTTCAATCCTAAAGTGTTCTAATTGACTAAAACTGACCATAGAGATGTTCAATTTATGCTACTTGATGTGGTGTAAACTTGAAGGAAATAATGGTCAAATGATTCATGTGGCCATTCCTTTCATTTTTTGTTCATGAAAGAATTGTATTACTTTTTGTGTGATTTTACTATGAGAGATTCTTTAACAAGTTGATCGAGTTAACATTGATGATTCAGTTTATCAGGAGGTAATTTGTTTTTGTGATATATGATCTATTGCTGTTCATCTATGTGTTCACAAGTCTGAAGTCTCTCTGCTTTATGAATAAATTGCACTTTAAATGTTACTCCTCTCTTCAACACAGTTATATAAGAGCCAGAGAAGGCAACTCCATTAAGACATACTGTTTTTAATTTATTAATAATAAATTAGTGTAATTGTCCAACTTTTAAGACCAAAGTTAGGTATAAATATCGTTTTAGTGGCTTTTATAGAAATGACTATTAATCTGATGCCCCCGGTTAAATAACTGATTTTTGTTTCCTTTGCACTGAAGGGTTTAATGAAGCAATTTGCTTTTCCAGTGAGCCAGATGAGTCTCAGCCTAAGAAAATTTTAGAAACATGATTATAATTCACCATCCTGCTGCATTGTGGTTGCTTCTCTATGCTGTGTTCCAAATGATATCATAAAGTTTAAGTTCTTCGCTTTTGTGGATATAGTTGATAGTTGATGAAATAGGGGAAAAGATAGAAGAGGTTCTATAAGATTGAGGGGCTTCCATATTGAGGATTTGGTTATCACTAAAAGAATTGTACTTCATCTATTTAATGTTTATTGTTCTAACTGTAGGTTTTAACAATCTTGTCACTTCAATTTTTCCCTCCAGGATCATATTAGGATTTTTTTTTCTTTTTTCCAATGAAAATAGAACAGAAAAAAGAATCCTTAAGATAGTGGTTTCCTCCTTTAATCTGTCTGTTTGTGGCTTTCATTCCAGGTTTTTGCAATTAAGCATCTCCATATTTTTACTGGGGAGGAACTAGAGCGTTTACTTTGTGGAGAACGTGATTTCTGGGCTGTACGTGTCTCTGTCACTTGATTAATCGACCTATTGTCGGGGATATTGATAACCTTTACTAAGTTTTAATGTTGTTTTCTTAGCAGTTCAACGAACTTCTGGAGCATATAAAGTTCGATCATGGATATACAGCTAGCAGTCCACCCATCATTAATGTTTGTGTTACTTGCATTTTCATTTCCTTTGCTCTCCACCCCCGTTTTCTCTTCCGCCCTCTGCTTTTCTTATCTGGTAAACTTCAAATGGTCATTTTCTCACTCCTTTTGGATCTCAGCTACTGGAAATTATACAAGAGTTTGAATATGCACAACGGCGAGCATTTCTGCAGTTTGTGACCGGCGCACCTCGGCTACCTCCAGGAGGTTTGGCTTCTCTAAATCCAAAATTGACGATTGTTCGCAAGGTCTGTCTGATTGATACCGTACACCTTAGTTTTGCAGTCGAATCTCACTTCTTTTTCTTCTTTTTGTTTTTGTCTTATCATGTATTTATCTCTTGAAAAAATTTTAACGTTTCCTTCAGCATAGTAGCAATAGTGCTGATACAGAGCTGCCCAGTGTTATGACTTGTGCCAATTACCTGAAGTTGCCGCCTTATTCTTCAAAAGTAATCCTACGAAGCTCCTTATAATCATGCAATACTATAGTCGTATTAAATTCCTTAAAAAGATAACTGAAAAGAAATATCGGATTGCAGGAGAGGATGAAAGAGAAGCTGTTGTACGCGATAACAGAAGGGCAAGGCTCATTCCACCTTTCATAGCTTTTGCAGGTAATGATATGTGAATTGTAATTATTAGGTAGGTGGGTGTTGTACATGAAGTGTTAGCGGGAGAGGGAGTGGGAGTGGGGAGTTTGATGGGTGAAAGAGGAGCTGATTGTTGCGGGAACAAGAGGAAGCTCTATATGAGATTGCTGACAAATATTTGGTGGCATATTTGTAAATAGAAGAACTGGAAATGATGCAGAATAGTTGTTTTAGTTCAAAGCCTGGGAGCTGTACAGGGAGAGATGGGAGGTTTTCAGATGGTTGGCTGTTCTTCCTTCACTTAATGCACAAAATTATGTACAGAGATTTCGTTTTTACTTTTCTTTTCTTTTTTTTTTTATTTAGAACTAGCTTTATTCAATCAATGAAACTGAAATTACTGAAATTAAAATATTTTTTTAATTGTGTTTGGGTTCAATTTAGAAAGCTTATGGAGTTATATGATTAAATTCTCATTTTTAGGCTTAATTATAAAACCTGAAAATAATTAGGAGTCACAGTTGGGTGGTAATTTTGAGAAGGAAATTTAATTCAAGCGTTGGCTCGATGCAAAAGAGTTGAAAAATAAAAGAGATTTTGGGTTTTAAAATTCTAAAATTAATCTTAAAAAAGAAAGAGAAATATGAAATCAGAAGGGCGTGCTCCCTACGTATTAGAAAGTTATATTTAGGGGATTAAAGAAAAAACAGAAAGTGAGCGCCAAGGAAAACTGCTTTAAACTTTTCCATTCAAGAGGAGGAACTAACTGTGAACGAGAGGTGAGTGTTACGGGTGTGGATAAACAAGAAGGGAACATAATCCAGTCGACGTAGTGCGTCCTTTCTCCATTCAATCAAGAGAGGCAAATCTAAATCTTAATTCAAAAACTTCTTTTCTCCCCCAAATGGACAAGCCATGAATATTCCTCGACCCTCCCCATGCTCTTCCGCTTCCTCTCCAACCTCTTCTTCTTCTTCATATCCCTCCACTCTCCACTGGCTCTCTCCTCCTCCTCCTTCAGCCACCACTGCGACAACTACCTCTAAGCCCGCGCGTCTATGTCGCTTGGAAGCCACAGCCCACCAGCAAACTCAACCCACCGCTGATTTCTCTCTTTCCACTGATAGAAAGACTAACAACGATCAAACCCTTCTTTCACTCCTACGCCAAAGAAAAACCGAACAAGCCTGGGACCATTACTCCCAATCCCCTCAC
Organism: Theobroma cacao; assembly: GCF_053813885.1. Classification (NCBI taxonomy): domain Eukaryota; kingdom Viridiplantae; phylum Streptophyta; class Magnoliopsida; order Malvales; family Malvaceae; genus Theobroma; species Theobroma cacao. The sequence goes on from NC_142643.1 coordinate 2,601,253, forward strand.
CTCCCAACCCCGACTTGCCTAAGCCGCTTAGTCGCTCAACTCTCCTACCAAACCACTCCACTGTCCCTCACACGCGCACGTTCCATCATCACGCGTCTCCGCAATGAACGCCAGCTGCACCGTCTCGACGCCAACTCCCTCGGCCTCCTGGCCTCAGCTTCTGCAAAATCGGGGCATACCCTTTACGCCTCTTCCCTCATCAAGTCCATGCTTCGCTCTGGTTACCTCCCCCACGTCAAAGCATGGAGCGCCGTCGTTTCACGGCTCTCTACCGAGTCACCTTCAGAGTCGATAAACCTTTTCGACTCAGTAACTCGCCGAGTCAGACGCTTTGCGGATCCCACGATCGTTGCTGATTCCAAACCCGACACGGCTGCCTATAACGCTGTGCTCAACGCTTGTGCTAATTTGGGGGACAAGAGTAAGTTTTTGAAACTGTTTGAGGAAATGTCTGAATGGGGTTGCGAACCTGATGTTTTGACTTATAATGTTATGATAAAGTTGTTGGCTAGAGCTGATAGGAAAGATTTACTTGTCTTTGTGTTGGAGAGGATTGTTGAGAAACGAATACGTTTGTGTATGACTACTCTGCATTCCCTTGTTGCGGCTTATGTCGGATTTGATGATCTTGAAACGGCTGAGAGAATTGTTCAAGCTATGAGGGAACAAAGGAATGATCTTTGTAAGATTCTCCGGGACGCGAATTTGGAAGATTTAAATCAAGCTGAGGAAGATGAGGAGGAAGAGGAGGAGGAGGAGGAGAATAGGAAAGATTTGAGTCAAAATGAGAAAGATGATATAGTATTTGAAAAGTTGCTTCCTAATTCGATCAAGCCAAGTAGTGAAGCACCATTATTGCCAAAAGTGTATGCACCTAATTCTAGGATTTATACAACTTTAATGAAAGGTTATATGAAGGCAGGTAGGGTTAGTGACACGGTGAGGATGCTAGAGGCAATGAGGCATCAGGGCGATAAGGCTAGTCATCCTGACCATGTTACATACACAACAGTCGTTTCTGCTTTTGTGAAGGCGGGGTTGATGGATAGAGCACGAGAAGTGCTAGCTGAAATGACTAGAATTGGTGTGCCTGCTAATTTGATTACTTATAATATTCTCCTGAAGGGTTATTGCCAGCAGTTGCAAATAGATAAGGCGAAGGAGTTACTAAGGGAGATGGCTGATGATGCAGAGATTAAGCCAGATGTAGTTTCATATAATATATTGATTGATGGGTGCATATTGATTGATGACAGTGCAGGGGCTCTTGCATTCTTTAATGAGATGCGGGAGAGAGGAATTGCTCCAACAAAGATCAGTTATACTACTTTGATGAAAGCTTTTGCTTTGTCTGGTCAACCAAAGTTAGCCAACAAGGTTTTTGATGAGATGCTTCGAGATCCACGGGTGAAAGTCGACTTGGTTGCTTGGAATATGTTGGTGGAAGGATATTCTAGACTGGGACTTGTTGAAGAAGCAAAGAAAATAATCCAAAGAATGAAAGAAAAAGGATTTTACCCTAATGTTGCTACTTATGGTAGTCTGGCCAATGGGATTTCATTGGCTAGAAAACCAGGGGAAGCACTTCTGCTTTGGAAAGAGATAAAGGAAAGGTGCAAGATGAAAAAGGAAGGCGACAATCCATGTTCTGATTCTTCTTCTCCTCCACCATTGAAACCAGATGAAGGGCTGTTAGATACTTTGGCTGATATATGCGTGAGGGCTGCTTTCTTCAAGAAGGCCTTGGAAATTGTGGCTTGCATGGAAGAGAACGGCATACCACCAAATAAGACCAAGTACAAGAAAATCTATGTGGAGATGCATTCCAGGATGTTCACTAGCAAGCATGCTTCACAGGCAAGGCAGGATAGGAGGATAGAAAGGAAGAGAGCAGCTGAGGCATTCAAGTTTTGGTTGGGTTTGCCTAATTCTTATTATGGGAGTGAGTGGCATTTTGAACCTATAGATAGATGACTATGCCTCTGGGTTAGTAAGGCCAAATGAACATTACTGTATACTTACTAATTGTAATTTAGTGAATGTAATGCATTACAAATTTCAGATGAAAATTAATCAGTTAAATAGTGTTTCATGTAATGAAGTGAATGGTTTCTTTGCCATATATAATCTATAAATACTTTTGAGAATAAATGCAGAAGAGATACTCACTTCTGATTCCTACTAATGCTGAAGCTAAACTTCTGTTAGCACACAATTCCAGTTACTTACAGACTTACAGTAAGTAGTTCTAGTATACATAACAGCAATGAAACTGTCCATAGGTCATATTGTTACACCCAGTGCATTTTAGTAAAATGGTCAGAAGCCTTCCCCCACTTTCTCATGTTCAAGCATCTTGAAGCATAATAGAATTTCACAGAAAGTGTAACTGGAGCCTACCTGTTCCATTATGATGGCATTTAGCATCTTGATCTTGATGGTTGACTCCGTGAATAGGAAGATGATAATACCTGCATGAGAAAAGCATGGTCAGTCAAGGGTCATACATGAATCTATCCTTAATCATTTCAATTATCTTTGATGAACTTAATATTTTAATTAAATGTTTTTATTTAGAAACCTACCTAAATGGTGTTACATCAACACAAGACATGAACAATAAGTTACCTGTTATATTGCCTAAATACTTGTATCTGGTGTCTGAAAATGTTACAGATCATAATAATAGATTCTATCTTGATCTTGAGTTGGCTATAATTTATGTACTTTCATAAAATTGAGATCAGAAAAATGAAAGCCTAAGAGATGAGATTCGGTTCTTTTAATGTAATGAATTACATAGATTTTTTATAATCAAAAATTCATTCTCTCATATGTATATCAATTCCCTAATTAAGTAACAATTATGGGATGTCTTGTTTCTGGTGTTCAGAGCTTCAGAGTTTATACCTGGTATGTCTTCGGCCCCTTCTTCAGAAGATAACCTACACTGTTTAAGTTATCCACTAATGTGTCAATATCAGCAACCCTTAAGCCAATTCTATCTGCCAAACTGTATATTTCCTGAAATAAAATAAGCAGATATTGATGCCTTCCTTTAACGAGAATAAAATATATGTAAGACCAGCCAAGGAAACCTAGGTTCATACAGAAATGGAGAAGCAATCTTTCTGCTGCAACTCCGACTGCTTGTTCAGAGCACTTAAAAAGCGCTTTGCTTCTTTTTGTTGACTCATCCCCCCACTTCGACCAAAATCCACAAAACCATGCTCATTAACATACTTATCATACAGGGATTCTTTCATTATTTCAACTGCATCCTGCAAAATATATAATCCAAAGCTTTTAAAAAATAATTAAGAAATGGTTTTAATCCAAAGCTTAGTTGTTCTGAACTAATGGAAGCAATTTAATTAATCTTCACTGGACCACGCCAGTGTATAGAATTATTTTTAGAAAAAATTCATGAAAACTATATTTGACTTTCAACTATTTTAGAGTTTGTAAAAAAGAAAATTATTTTCAAATGATTGCAAGGATATCAAACAAATTTAAATAAATTAATATGAGTAATCATTCAGCTTCAATTAGACAATAGGAACTGGATGACCATTATCAAGATATCCTCTACTTGCTTAACCTGGAAACCAAGGAAAAAAGTAATCCTCTTACCCTGGCATCTTGGGTTGTTATTTCTTCTCTCAACTCCACTCGTGCTCGGGCTTCTGCCAGTCTCACCAGACTCTCTAGCTGTCTTGCTGTTATAGGTGTACCATCACCAGATGTACTACGGTCCCTAAGTTGTAAGTAGAATTTTTGCAGGATTTCTGCAGCTGGTTTTGACATCCTACTTCACATAAAAGTAAAGAGATAATAATAAAAGAAAAAGAATTGCTAATGTAAGCAAATGCCAGTTCAAGGCAGAGATCACATCAAATCACCTGGGGGAGACATAGGTTCTTGCATAAGCAATATATTTACGAAGGAGTGGACCAGGCAATGGAACAAAATCAGCATCCTTCTTGGGGTCAAGTCTCAGCCTTGAAACTAAAGAACTTCCTTTCGCACTCATACCTATCCCTTCAACATTTTGTGATGCTGCATTTACAAATAAATAAAAGTTTCTTGTCAGATTCTCTTTATAAACTGGATTCACTTAAATGTATAAAAACTTTCATAAGAAAGAAAGAAATGCAAACCTTTACCTACACGTGGCTTTTTCACTGCCGGTGAATTTTCTCCATATCCAGCATGAAGCTGCAAGATAGACTCTGGGGTAAATGACATTTGGCTTTATAAAACCTTGGCTCAGGCTTATAAACCTATATACAATGTGGTCAATAAGCTATGTTGTTTTTGTTATAAGGTACAAAAGCTGAAGGAAGGCTCCAAGATATTTTTGTGTAGTTACTCACAGGAATTCCACCAATATAAGGGGCCAGGCAAGATTACTTACTGACATTATGTGCTCCGAGAGTCGCTTGTCCTGCAACTCATCAGGTTTATCAAGCAATATGAAAACCAAATCAAATCGTGAGAGCAAAGCTGCACTCATTTTCAAATTTTCATTGACTGTTTTTGCACGGCTGCAATTGAATAATGAATTTTTATTAATTGTCAATAAATAATACAAGTATCATCCCCTGAGAAATAATAATAGAACAACAATGAAACACCAAAAGAAAATCTACGAGTCTTCCAAGTAAGCAATGTAGAGAAAACTGACTTTTGATGAAGTATTTAGCTGACAAGTAAAATATGTCCATCCCAAGTAAAATCACTTGTATATATAATTATATATGCATTAGTTTATCAGCATGTGAAAATGAATGGAAAAACACAATAATAGATTTCACTAAGTATTACTTATAATGACCACCAACAGGATTTGCCGCTGCTAAGACAGATGTTCGAGCAGATAAACTTGCTACTAGTCCAGCTTTTGCAACAGAAACACACTGTTGTTCCATTGCTTCCAGTAGAGCCTGCGGCGACCTTGATGTAAGCAAAAGATAGCCTAGATACTTTGAGGTCAAATGATAGAAGTAGTCAGGAGAAACCTGATGTTCAGCAGTCATCTTATCAAACTCATCAATACAGCACAATCCACGGTCTGCAAGTACCATGGCACCTGCAGCCAAAGTAGTTGTTAAAAGAAAAAATATAATCATATCTTTCACTATAAAACGAAAAGTAAACATCATGTAGACTAGTCCAACATGTTTCCGGTTCATGGGTGGCAAAATGGATTTGTAATGAGCTCGTTACATGCTCATCAAAGAGACCAAAATAGTATATATCAACTTTCAAATAAGGGAGAGAAAGAATCAACTACCAGCCTCAAAAGCATAATCACTTGTCATGGTGTCCTTCACTACAGCTACAGTGAGACCAGCATTGGTAGTAGCATTACCGCAGACATATATGCCACGTGGGGAAACAGCAGCTGCTGCTTGCAGTAATTGGCTCTTTCCCAGACCAGGATCACCTGGTAAAAAAGTAGTAACTGTTAAGATTCAATCTATCAAGTTTGACCTCAGAATTTTTAAAAGGATGACCTGGCTATTTGGTTGACTGGATGGCAATGTGATATAAGTATAACCTTATTTGAAAAGGTAAAACAGCTAAGAAGACTTCTTATAATAAAAGGAGCAGATGAAAATAAGCATACCGACAACAATGACATGGATGTCTCCTCTGACTGGGACCTTATTCCGATCCATTGAATGTTTCCGAACACCACCAAACAATGCCAAAGTTATTCCAGCTGTTTAGAAAGCCAAATATTCTCATAAATACAAGATCACATAATCAAATTTGGCAACCCATAAATACTTGACCATTTCCATGTGTCACACTAATCGTGCTACTTGGCATAAGATTTATATCAAGGGGTGGAGTGTGTATGTGTGAATGTGTGTGCGTGTGTGTGTGTGTGTGTGTGTGCGTGGGGGGGGGCGGGGGGGGGGGGGGGGGGGCGCTATGTACTTAAGAAAAGCAATGTAAGAATTGTTGGAATCTTAGGATTATTGGATGAACTACTTTTTTCAACTGCAAGTTACTATGACAGGACTTTTTAGGGAATTCAAAAAACATGTCTCACTTCCAATGCAATCTGGATGGATTCAGGTGCCACTAAATTACAACATTACATAGCCAAAATCGATAACATTTTAGATAACAGCATGACAGTATTGAAGAAGTTTCACTCTAGTGCAAATTCAGGGTTTACCTTTAACAAGCTCATGCCCATAAATTGATGGACATATGGATTGAAGTATTTGCCGAAAGACATATGAACCATGTTCTTCTGAAAACTTCACAATGAATTCCAAATCCCTTGGAGAGAATGAGAACAAATCAACCAGCTCTGTTGCTCTAGCATTACTATTGGAGTCTTGCAAGTCCTCAGGCACAGACTGTGACTTAGAATTTTTTATAGAAACTGCTTCTATGTACAAATAGTAGAATCCTTGATTTCTGCTTTTTGATTTTCCTGACAACAATCAAAGATTTCTCCAAACTGTATTACTTATAGAAAACAGGTAGATGTATGCAAGTGTTTGGTTCCAGCTGAAGTTTATTTTCAGACAATGTGTTGATGACCCTTAAATTCTGAATTCATAATTTCTACATCCATGAAGATGCATATTTGTCTGAATGTAATGGCAATAACTCACAGGTAGCATGTTAGCCTTGTCTCTGCCTTTACTAAAAACGAGATATTGTTGGTAAACTTTTTTCCAAACGGCATGGAAAGGAGGGGAAAGGAAGAACACTATGACATGAAAATTCTATGATAAATTAGTTCCAAAGGAATCCCTTTATGGTACCTCCTCCAATATCCATGTAATTATTGATAACTCTTATGATTCCAGTGACTGTTACTACATCTCCAGGAATGCACAAATCAACAAGATCTTCGGTCAATTCACATTCTACCGTTCGAGGAACACGACCTTCTTCATGTTCTTCAAACTTGAGCAGCTCCTGTAGCCTGGAGTTTGTGAAAACAGAAGAAGGGAGAAACCAATTATAAAAATGTAATAGAATGTTGTAAAGATGCGTGACTGACGACTGTCTGGGTTTACTAAGAAAGACTGTAAAAGCTGGCATAAGGTTGTTTTACCTTATTTTCTGAAAATCTATTGCTTGAGCTGAAGATCGAATTGGTTTGAATGTTCTGCTCTTGCAGCCATGTAAAGTGCAAGTCGATGGAGGTGAAAATTTTCCATCAGGAAACATACGAGGGATCTCGGTTGTGCACTTTTCACAGGCAAAATTCATTTTTATCACTAGAGGCTTGACAGTGCTAGCTTTTACAACTGTACCGTGCACAGATACAAGCTTGTCTGTATATGACATCAATTAGCTATCATAAATCATTTTGAAATGCAAGCTACAGAAAGAAACAACAATAACTAAACATTGAAATCGAAGTGTACCAATATAAGCAGCCTTTAAGTTCTTCAAAACAATCACGGACTCAGGGTAGTTGTGGAGACGAATATTTATCTTCATTCCTTCCTCCAAGCTGAAATCCGAACTGCTTAAGAGAACCTGCAGCTTGCAACATACCTCCGTGGTTAAATTAAATTTTTAATAAAAAAATAATGACTAATAAATAAACTTAAAATCACTTCTTTCATCATTTCTTCGTACCTGGTGAACTGCGGCACTCATGCAGGAGAGAGCTATTTTAGGTTTATCTGCCAATTTCGCATAGAATTCTTCTATATCACATAACTTTCGAAATTTTTGGAAATCAAGAGGCAAACAGAAGGAACTAGAATCATCCTTCACCTGTTCGTGATTGGAATCAGAGCTGCTAATTAATTTATTTAAATTTTAAAATATTTAACAGAACTTGGCTGCTACATAAGATTGTAAGGTAATAAAACCAAATTATATTAGTCATAATTAAATTAAATCTCTACATTAATTCGTCCATTAATATGCCTTGTTCACCTGATTGGGCACATTGAAAACAGATTACGGATCACTCTCAATCATCTGATTACCAAAATGAAGTCAAACCAAAAATTCAAAAAAAAAAAAGAACATATATAATATGTCTGGAAATTCCAGAGGAAAACAAAGAGAGGAAGAAAGACCTGGTGAGCAAGATCTTGCCCTGGAGGAGCGGAGAAGAACCGAATGAGCTCAAAAATCAGCTTCTCTTCGTCCTTGGAGTACTCGTTTTCGGTGATATAAACGGGCACGATCGAGCCAATGTTGCTTGTATTGATCGAACCGTATTTATCGTTCGCGCTCTCTCCCTGAGCCCCGTACATCTCGACGGTGGTGAAGGTGATTTCAAACTTGGCCACCGAGTGTTCGTCAAATTTCCGACGAGATTTGATTTGTTTATCCGCAACCTTTTTGGCGGGAGAGTTGCGGGAGGGAAAAAATATTTTTCCTGGTTTTATAATTGGACATTTCGACTGCCGTGGGAGCTTGTGGACCGACTTATTTAGGCCTAACATGGGCCGTCTTATGAATATCACTTTGAAATTTTAGAGATTTTTTTCCCTTTTTTGGTATTTAGAATTAGTACATTATTTTTATTTAGTGTTGTGGAATATATTTTACTTTGTGCCCTTTGTAATTGGTGGCCGATATAAAATAGAAAATAAAATATTCAAAACTCTCAACGATATACTCTTATTGATTGAATTGATCGGGAATTGATAATCATTTATTTACTGATTTATATTTAATTATAATATTTATTTTTAAATAACAATTCAAATTTATTGAATAATTTTTAAAAAAATATTGAAGTTTAAAGTTTAAATTATTTTTCTTTATTCTTAGACTAACTCATGGTAACAACGATGATTTACTCTTTTAATGTTTGGCAAACAAACATCTCATTCGATGATACAAGAGTAATATTATTGATTCAGCCAAAAAGCGAGGGTAAATTTATATTGAGACCTATGCTTAATTTGTTTAGTTAATTGTTGAGTAATCAACTACTTGAAATAAAAATACATACATATATATATACAAAGAGAAAAAGGAACAAATCTAACGTTGTTTAACGATAAGGTTAATAAAAATGTTAACATCAATTATAAACTTAAAGGTTATGGTTTGCAAAGATGTTTGATTATTGTATTTATATTTGATATATGGTTAGTATAAACCTTTTATACGTAATTAATTAGTCAAATATTATTGCTTGATTAATAAATAAATTTAAAAATTATACATCTTAAAAATAAATAGTTAAAATTTATATTTTTGCATATTTATGAGATATCATTACATGATTAAGTGATAATGTCTAGATAATATATATTGACAATGCATTGAATATAAACTCTTAAAAATTAAGATAAATTAAGTTTTTTTATTAAGTCATATATACATATACAAATATATATGTATGTATGTGTATGTGTGAACAAACTAATTTTCACATTTTGATATGTTTTTCATTGGTTAAAAAAAATACGATGCTCAAAAAATTGTTAAACTATTTACAAAATTTTAAATAAGTTTTTATTATTATATTGCACATGAGGAATTGACTCATTAATTGTTGTATAATCTATTGTCTAAACAGCAGGGTTCAAATTTCATTTTCTCAAATAAATAAAATGTTTTTACTTTTTTTTTTTGGTTTAATCAAGTACATATATTTTTATTTTAAGTTAAATAACACTTTATGCCTAAAAGTTAAGTGATTGTTATTAATCAAAATATTACTTGTTATTTTATACTCGCATGACATTAACGTGGTATTGATGTGAAAAGTGAAAAATATCACATAATTGTGTTATCATATCATGTCAACGTCACGTAACATGAAATAATAAGTTAAATAACACTTCATGCCTAAAAGTTAACTGATTGTCATTAGTTACAATAACACCTGTTATATTATATTTACATGATTTTGATATGGTGTTGATGTGAAAAATAAAAAATATCATATAATCATATTATCATATTACATTCGTATATTATGTCAACGTCACGTAACATAAAATGACAAGTGACATTTTCAATAAGTGAATAATTATTCATGAGAGTTTATTTGGTATAAAATAAAATTACAAAGTTTTTTTTAGCTCAAAAATAAAAATATAAAAATTTCATTGAACTTAATAAAATAATAAAAAATTATTTGAATTTTTTAAAATAATTTATAAACTTTTTTTAAATATTATGCAAAAAAAAAAAGAGTTGATAATATCACTTTGGCAAAATAAGTTGCTTTGCATGATTAGTTTGACAAATAAGGTAAGTTGCTAAAATAAAATAATATATCTATGAAAAAAGGTGCTTAAAAAAAAAATCTATGAAAAAGGGTTATTTGGATTCTAAGTTGAATCTTTGTGCCAGTTTTGTTATCAAGTTATATTTTATTTGTTGTTTAAAATTTAAAGCACAAAAGACATAATATTTAAAAAGGTGTTGAATTATTTTAAAAAATTAAATAAGCTTTTATTTTTATTATCTTTAATCAAATGATTGTATTTTATTTTGAATTAAATAAGATTTTATAACTAACAATTAATTAATTATGATTATTATAATGACATAATTATTTGATATTTTTTATTTTTTATCTTAGTGTCATATAATATAAAAAATGATAAGTAATAATTTAATTAATGAAAATTAATTAACTATTGTAAGAATTTATTTGAATCAAAATTTGAATAATTTAAAGATTTTTAAAACAAGTTGAGCCATCATTTAATTTTTGTTTTATAGATGATAAAATCTATATTTTCAAATTAATTTTTTGAATTTAGAGAAGAAGGTTTCAAACTTTGTTCTTTTAAAATAAAGATTATATACCAATTAATTAATTAAATGCCAGTGTGCATATTCCCAAATTAGTTAACTTGATGTTAATCCAAGTTAATCACATGATAGTTAACTTTTCCAACTTCATAATAAGCTGACACGTGGAAAATCACAAATCAACACTAGTCCATCACCTGCTCTTTTGAACTAAACCCTTCCGATCTCCGCCACGTGCCCACAAGATCGTCACACCTTTTAAAGGGACCCGAAACCAAAAACCAGTTCCGGGAAACTCCAGACACGACCTCCCCTTCCCTTCCCTCTCTTTCTCTCTCTCTCCCCAAAACCCTACCAGGATTTTTCAATTTTTTACTCTTGAACTAGGGCAACTCCATTTATATTCGAGCATCAAAATCAAGTAAACGACGGTACACAGCTCTTCTGTTTATTAATTTTATTCGCTAGTGTATCTCTTTACTAATTGGGTTTATATCAGTATTTTTTTGAGCTGTTAATGGTTTGTTAGGTTTTGTTTTGTTAGTGAATTAGGGTTTTTAATGTTTTCAGTTTATTTTATTTTTAGGGTTCTTCAATGTCGAAAAAAATTCCTGAAGAAATCGACTTGAACTGTGATGCTCTTCCGGTTGACCGAGAAAACGAGGATAATGATGTAAATGATGAGGAGCCGGCCTCTGGGGCGGGTACTTCTTCAACCAAAACCCTAACAGAACGAACAGTTGATGGGGTTGGGGTCTTTGGAAAGGATAATGAGTCCGCTGGTGGGATTGATGAGCTAGGGGAAGAAAGCAAAATGGAAAGTGTGAAACATAAAGGGATTGATTTGGAAGCTGATATTGGATCCTTAGGTGAAGAGGTTGATGGTAAAGTTAGTGCCCGGTTTAGCTCGGGTGGGGATTCTTTGATGGAGGTTGATGGAGGATCAAGAGGACGTGGAGACGGAGAGAGTGTTTCTATTGAAGACAAGAAACCAGTGGTGGCTGAACAAATTGCTATGAGATCTTCTGGTGGGGTAGCTGAGGATCTTAATGTTAGTGTGTGTCCTAGTGAGGACACGTTGATAGAGGGGAATTCTGTTAGGATTCAGTTGAGCTTGTTTGCTGATAGTACCATTCAATCTGGTATTGCTCATGATTTAGGTTCTGATGATGCGAAGCCTCTTTCTTCAGGATTAGGTCCTGGAAACTCTTTACCTTATGGGGAGCAGAATGTGAGTTCAAAGGAAGGATCTTCTGGCAGATTAGAAGGTCGGGATATGGAGATTGATACACCTGACGATACCAACGAAAGAAATTTAATTACTGCCATCCAAGACAAAGGGGACAGGGTTATTCAGAATGCAGAAAAAGGGTCTAATCTGTTAAATGATGCGGTAGACTTGAATTCATGCACAAGCACAGACGAGGATGTATCTGATGATGCTGATGCAAAACCAGAAAAACCAGAAGAACCTGAATTTTGTGTCTCTGATTTAGTCTGGGGTAAAGTAAGGAGTCATCCCTGGTGGCCGGGACAGATATTTGATCGTTCAGCTGCCACAGCGAAGGCGAAGAAGTATTTTAAAAAGGACTGTTATTTGATTGCATATTTTGGTGACCAGACATTTGCTTGGAACGAAGCATCACGGATCAAGCCCTTTAGGCCCCATTTCTCACATATGGAAAAGCAGAACAATATGGAAGAGTTTCACTATGCTATTGATTGTGCTTTGGATGAGGTTTCTAGACGTGTGGAGTTCGGTCTGGCCTGTTCTTGCATTTCCAAGGAAGCATATGCCGAGGTTCAAGCTCAGATAATTGTTAATGCTGGGATCCGAGAAGAATCTAGTAGAAAAGATGGTGGGGACAGATTTTCAGGTGTTGATTCTTTTGACCCTTTTGAACTTGTTGAGAGGATAAAAGCACTGGCCCAATCACCTTCTTATAGCGAGGTTGACAGACTGCAATTCATAACATCACAGGCACAATTGTTGGCATTCCATCGCTGGAAGGGTTACTCTCAGCTACCTGAATTTCAAAACCTTTGTGGATTGTTGGAGACTGATGTGGAGATACCTCTCTCCGAAGAAGTAAAGAAACATTGTGAACTGATTGGAGGTGATGTTCCTAGTGTTGAAGTTGACAAACAGGTGCTTTCTGAAAGAGAGAAGTCAGAGAGTCAAGATGGCTCTTCTCAGAAACAAAAGAAAATCCCAGGGGACGCTAAAGTTTCCAACAAAAAGGAGAAAAGCTTGTCAGAGTTGATAGCTGAAAGGCGCTTGAATATGCAAAATGGAAAAGGGAAATTGACTAAGAAAGCTGGTGACAAGTTAATTTCTTCATCCCCTGCTAAAAAACTAAAGGTGGTTGAGTCTGTGCGTGATGACTCAGCATTGAAACAGAATAGAAGTAATGCGTCAACAGGGTCTGTTGATAAGTCGCTGCAGTCTAAACAAACTTTCAGAGTTGGAGCTAGCATACTTAGGGTTGCAAGCCAACTGAATGGTTCAAGTTCAACAGTTTCAACTCCAGTACTTAAGCATGGTGATGGGACAACTAAAAAAAAGTCTGCGGTTAATAATGAAAGTAAAGGAAAAAATTCGTCTGGTAAATCTCCAGGGAAGACTGCTTTTCAAACAAATATGTCTTCCGCTGATGAGATGCTCTCACAGCTTTGCTTGGCCGCAACAGATCCCCTGAAAGGGTATAGTTTTTTGTCCTCTATGGTTTTTTTCTTTATGGAGTTGAGGAATTCAATTGCTATGGATCTTAACAGCTCTGAAATGTCTGAACAATCTTCAGAACAAGGAACTGATGGTGAAATAGGGGAGAAGTCAACCAGGTTTGAAGTTACTGGAAAGTCTGAGTTGACTTCAATCAAAGACACCTGTTGTTCTGATAGGATAATCCAGTGCCTTCCTGAAGAGCAATTAGCAGTTGACAACCACAACCAAACCACAGAGGTTTCTCCGGACACTCCTAGTGAAAAGGGTTTTTCTGTCATTGAATCGCAACCGGCTGCTCAGGCAAGTCCCAATTTGGATTCTGAACAGAAATGTACAGTCACAGATGAAAATCTTGGAATGGAAGCAGAGAAACGGATAGAATACTCAGATGAAAGTTATACAGAAGATCTATATCCAACTGCTTTGATTTTGAATTTTTCAGACTTAGAATCGGTTCCTTCAGTAGAAGACCTGAATAAGATATTTAGCCGTTATGGGCCTTTGGTTGCGCCAGGGGCTGAAGTGTTAAAAAAGAGCGTCCGTGCCAGAGTGGTTTTTAAAAGACATGCAGATGCTGAAACAGCTTTCAGCAGTTCTGGAAAATACAGCATTTTCGGACCCTCACTTGTTAGTTACCGCCTCAAGCGTCTGGCTTCTGCACTGCCTAGATCATCTCCAGTTGCAACTAAGCAAAGCAGAACAGATGAAACATGTGGAGATGGAAGTACTACTTGATGCCATGGATTCTAGTCAAGTTGATGTAAAGAGAGGTTAAGCATTCACACTCAAGGTTTGAACTTCTAAATGCTTTCCTTTATGAGGTTATATAAAAGTGACAGGTTGTATTAGTTTAAAATGGTAGGATCAGACAGTTGACGTAGCTATTTCTGTTGCAAATTCTTCACAAGCAGGTTAATTTATATGACTGACCATCTTGCACATTTTGATTTGCTGTAGTGAAAACCTTTTTTACATTCAGTTAATTTAAGTTTATGCACTACCACCTTTTGCAATGCTCTCTCTCGGGGTTTCTAAGTATAACATGGTAATTAAGGGGGGTTGTATAGAAATTTTTATACTAAAAGCATCAAAGCCTTTGAGTATGGTTTGTAATTGCCATTTTTCACTTCCAAGTAGGGTTTCTTGCTGAAGCTTTGGGCTTGTTGAGGTGGTTCGGACATTCTTGAAACTGCAACAGCTTCAGATGGAACATGATCTTGGCTCTTTGAACAGTCTCATTCGTGATGCTCATCATGAGTTGCATGCTTCTTCCCGACATCTCATTGGCTTGTAATCATGAGATTTTAAGGTTGGCACTTGGCAGCGCCTTCCCATCATCACGTTACTGCTCATCTAACAGGAAATATATTATGGTTTAATATTAGGCCGTAAATCATCAGTCATATTCAATGCTTCCTTCTCATTCCCTCTGGCCCGAGATAATTGGGTGGGTGAAATATTCACTTAAATCAGGAGCATTGAATGAGTAAAAAAAAAAAAAAAACAGGCTGTAAATTGTACTCTTTTTAAGACAGTTAAAATATGCGCAAGTTTTTCATTAGGTTAATTTGTGAAAAGGTTAATTATTTGGGGAAAAGATACCCTGTTACTTGTAGTATAACTTTTCACCTCAAAATATGGCATTTCCAATCCACTTCTAGATAAAATGAAAATTGCTCTTTACTCACAAAGCAACGATCTGGACCCTCCATTCAATTCTTTTACAGCAATATCAAAATCTTGGAAACCGTTGGATGAGGACCTAAATGATAAATCCGTGTAACGGATTGAAAATAAAGTCTCCTAATTAAAGATAAAATCAAAATGGAAAATCCAACGTCCATCCTGCTGATCACCGCACACATGTAACCGGTCCCACAACGTCTCAAAAATTCGTACCTACACCTCGGTGAAAGTGCTATATACATCAAACGCTCCCTATTTTTTCTTTTTCTTCGCATTATTTAATAAATTTAATTTTGAACCGCCTCTTCTCCCAAATTCAAAATATTCACTTCTCCTTCGTCTCTTCTCTCTTTCACGCATCTCTCCTTCAATTCTTGATCTATTACATAAAATAATTACACCTTTAATCGCCTTATTTCCTATTCGATCTGATATTAATCTCCGTCGGGAAAATGGGTGATTCTGAGAAGCAAAGCGACTTCGATATCAAAGGGCTGAGCCTCATCGACGTTTCGTCCGAAGACGATTGCCTCATCAATTCGCCTCTCTGCGATCCCACAAACCCTCAATCCTCAGGTTTCCCCTTTAATTTTATATTATTTTCTCTTGACTTTGCATGGGATATCAGAGAAATGCTAATAATTCTGGTTTTTTTTTGAAAATTTGATTTATTTGTTTGACATCTTTTAATTTGAACTTGTTTGAGATTTATTGGTTATTGCAGGATTTATATTTCATCGGAAAAGTACTTGATTTGTCTAATACTTTTAATCGTGTTTTAAATTGATGGTGAAATGCGTTTTGGCCGTTTTATTAACGGTAATTAGCTCCAAAAAAATCATAGATATGAACCTAATTTTTCATGATTCGTTTGTTTCTCCCGGTATTCGTTATACAAATTGTTTCCAATAAACCTTTAAATTAATTGATAAATGGATTCTTTTTGGTTTGTTGAATGCAATTTCTCATTACCATTTGATAATTTGGGGATTTGCTTTTTCACAGATAAAAGATGATGATCCTCATTTTGTTTTACGTGTTTTTTATTTGAAATTTAATCTCATTCTCTCTCTCTTTTTTCTTTTTCCGACAAATTGGATTTTATGTGTTGTAAAGGGAAGAGGAGTGGAACCAAAAGTGTTAGATTCGCTATGGATCCCGACAGTGCAGAAATCTCGTTAGGCTCCCTTGAAGAAAATGGAAAGTTAGAGGAACCACCGGATTCTTTGGAACAAGACAAGACGAGTAAGAATGGAAAATATAATTTACGCAAAAGTTTAGCATGGGATAGTGCTTTCTTCACAAGTGCAGGTACAAATTGGATTTCATTTACACTTAAACGAGTCATGATTCTAAATTTCCTGTTTTGATATGATTTATATCCTGTTTTTTAGGTGTTCTCGATCCAGAGGAGTTGTCTAGCATGATTGGAGGCAATGAGAAAGGTGAAATACACACATTACCTGGGATTCGAGAGGATGTAAACAAATCTTGTGATTCGTTAACAACATTGGATAGTGAAACTTTGACATTGGAAAGTCTTGAGGCTGATTTATTTGAAGATATAAGAGCATCAATCCAGAAATCTAACAAAGCATCCAACATTGCAAATTCAAGTGGCAAAAAGGAATCGAAAACAGCAGATACGCCAACTGTGTCACGTAAGTATAGTTTGTTTCTCTTTGTCTCTGCATTGTTATATGCTGGCGAACCCAAAGATTTTGCTCCGAGGCCAAAATTACATCTCCAAATGATTTTTTTTTGGATAACTAGCATTATATTTAACCAATAATGCTGGGGAAAACCTGCTATCAAAACAACATAACAACCAGAAAAAGAAAGTTTAGTGACTACCCCTTACAACAATGTTCCAATTATAACATAAAAGCTGGTTAATGGGGAGGTCAGGCACTTGAATAACACCTCTTAAACAAATCTTCTCATTAAAAATAATAGAATGCAAAATAGCATCAGCAGTAAGAGCAGAAAAGCCAAACTTCTTCAAGTTTCAAATCCCCCCAGATATGATAACAAGTATGCTGACCAGGCCACCCTTAACAAGATAGCAGCAAAAAAGACTTGCCTCTAGAGTGAGCAACTTAAACTCTTCTTGCCAACAACCAACCCTCTTTTAGATAATCAGCTTTTCAAGATTTTGGCAACAAATATCCTTAATTGTGGGTGAAAAAAGTTGTGATCTCTAGTCTCTTCAGCATCATAGAAATTACATGTTGTTTTATGAAGACTAATACCCCGACTTCTGATACGAGAAAGGTGTACTCTAAAGTAATAAGCCAAGCAATAAATCTATGCTTAGGAAGAGAGAATTGATTCCACACAAGTTTGTGCCAAACTACTTTAGGTTTCATAGCTCTAAGCAACTGCCAAGTATCAGAAGCCTTGAACATACCACTCTTTGAGGCCTGTGACACCACAATATCATCAGCTGAGCTCAAAGTAAAGAAGAGCACATCTGCTGAACTTGCCTAAACTCCTGAGACTCACGAGAAGTCCACATCCAGCTACCATTGCTAATAAGAGAAGCAACCTTTGCATCTTCAGATATATCAATCTGTTATAAAGAACCTCTGCCATAAATAAGAAGGAAAGGGCCTGATGGGAGCCAATCATCGTACCATAAAGAGACGCTGAGCCCATTCCCAATTTTGTGCTTATAAGAGTCCTTGCAGTTGGCCTAAGATTTAAAAGCTTCCTCCAAGTCCAGCAACAGCTTTGAGTACAGCTAATCTTCCAAAAACTCCTGCCTTTTAGGAGATAAGCTTTAGTCCAGGCAACCCAAAGAGAACCATCTTGAGTAAATAAAGCCCAGATGTGCTTAAGGCCACAAGCAAGATTCCAAACTTTGAGATCCTTAAAACCAAGACCGCCTTCATTCTTGGAATAGTTTCCCAGCTAAGTTTGGCACCCCTAGCATCACCATCTTTACCTTTCCATAATAAAGAGGAGAAAATCTGTACAATTCTTTTGACAAACTTTTAAGGGAGAAGAAAGATGCTGCACCAGTAGTATTGAAAACTAAAAAAATTGATTGCATCAGCTGCAATCTTCCAGCATAAGAGAGCCTTTGAGGATTTCCCTTGAGGAAAATGTGATCATGAGGTTAAGAACACTTATATTCTACTTATCCCTAGATGGGGAAGATGGAAACTACTTTTTCAAATGTCCATAGGTGCAAATGAACATGCCTTCTAGGTCCAGACCATATTTCTTTGTGAATCACATAATTGCATAAAATGCCTTATCTAGAGTCTTTCATTCGCATGCTGAGCTTTTTTTTTTTTTTGTCTTCTTTCTAAATAAGATGAGATGTAGGGTGTAAATGAACATGCTAGGCATACGTGATCATTTCAAAAAATATTTTCAAACTGACAGTGCCCTGTTTTCTTTTTCATTTCCAGATTCAAAGAAGGTAGAATTGGCTACTCAAGATAAGGTGAATTAAAGAATTGTCTGCACTAAACTTTCATTAATTGTTACTTGTATTTTTCCAATAACATTTTTGTGATTTCAGATGAAGCAGAAAGCTGCTCCAAAAAAGCCAAACATTGGTGTGAAAGACTCTGGGAAAACAATGAAGCAGGTTTCTGTCCGTCCACAAATTTCTCAGGTACGTATTGTGCTATGTCATGCGAATAAGTAGCTGCAAGTTGTATAATCTTTTCTAGTTGAGATAGAGATGAATATTATTTAACAATCTAGGTTGTTTTAAGTGAGTTTTAAACTTCCAAATCTAAATTGTTAGGTTAAATTGACTTACACAGCAACATTCTCAGAAAACTATACTATAAGCCTGTAAAAGTTCTATGCAACTGCTGAATATGCAACCATATAACTGCTATTTAGCACAACTGCAACTCTGACTTTGTTTTTGGTTTTACCAATAGTCTTTTGCTAGAAGTGGAGAACCAACTTCATCTCTTCATAAGCCACCAAAGGTACTAAGCAGGGTTGTTCCCCTCTCAACAACACCAATCAAAAGGGTTTCCTTGGGTTCTAAGAACGTCAAAATGGAAAAGGATGCAAAAAGTGTGACTGGTAATTCAGACTACAATATGTTTAACTTAGTTTCATGAAAACAGAAGAAGTTATCGTTCTCATGTTTCTGTTTAAATTACTAAATTCAATTTGATGGTTGTAGGTAGAGGGAATACAGTTTCAAAGACTCCTGCTTTGAGTGGTTTAAGAAATATTGTGCCTAGGCCTACATTATCTTCCAAGTCTTCTTCGTGCTCTCCAGTCTCAATTAAAACAGAGCTGACAACTTCTTGTTCCTCACTTGAGAGCTGTGCCAGTGCTTCATCTGGCAGAATTACTAAATCTTCCTTGAATTCGATTAAACGAAAGAACGACTCCGGAAGAGTTAGTCCATCTTCCTCTGGTTGCACTATCAGCACCCCATCGAAAATTGCATCACAAGGTAAAAATCAAGCAGGAAGTTCAAGGCTCTCAACTTTTTCGAAGTCTTCTACCAAGCTATCTTCCAGTATATCTCCTGCTAGCTCTATCAGTGAATGGTCCTCAGACTCATCATCATCAACCTCTACTGTTAATCAAAGGTCTAATATTGTAAGACCTAGCCTTGGCATTGGCTCTCGCAAAGGACTTGGTACAAATAGGGACGCCCACCAAGTTTTGGATTCTCAAGACCATCCTACTGGTCAGTGCTCAATGGGACATGGTGCTGAGGTTACTGGCTCACTTGATGAAAGTGTAAACAAAGTTTCAGCTGGAACTAGTGGGCTTCTTCATCCAGCTTCCATGAAACCCTCCGGCCTTCGAATGCCATCACCAAAACTTGGCTTTTTTGATGGGGTTAGTTCTTAATTTTTAAAATTTCTCTGTTTAATAGATAGGAAGTGGTTTTCGCCAAACTATTTTCAAGAATAAGCAGATGGAAAATCTCATTTCAGAATCTTCTGCTGAATAAAGAGGATACAACTTTTTTATTCTATTATGAAATCTAAATGAACAAACCACCTTTTGTAATGTTTTTAGTCTTACTTTGCTTTGTTCGGAAAGTACTATAACCTGTGAAATTGTGATGGATGTAGGTAAGATCATCAGGACGCACTCCAAATGGGAGTATGCTGTCTCATCCTGGTGTACCTAATGGCTTGCCTAAAATTGGAGCAAAAAGCACTAGTCCTAGTGGGAGCTTAAACAAGGCAAAGATTGGAAAGCTTCAACCTGTTAGAACTCTGACTGCAATCGAGAGCCCCAAGGTTGATGTTAAGCAAACTTCCTCTGCTGTGAAATCTAGATCTTCCTTGACTATTCAAAAATCTCCAAATGCTGCAGCAAAGGTATCAAGTGCTTTAAGAAACCCCAAAAGCAGCCCCGGCATATCTCCAAAATTTCAGAATAAATCATCTTTGAAAACTGGTAGAGAAAGTTACTCAAAGGCTCAGGGCATTGGTACGGCAGAAAAAATTGTGAGCCCAGGTTTTCCAAAGCAAGTTGTAGGCCTGGGAGGCAAGGATGGTGCTCGCATAAAGGACACCAAGATTGTTCCTCTTGATGGAGTACCTGAAACCACTGATAATTTAACTTCCAAATCTGATGATCAGAACACAATCCCATTGAAAGTAGCTGCCGAAAATGAAACATACAGCCATTTATATCTGAAGACTGATACACTTATCCTTTACAACACCAAAAAAAAGGAAGAAGCTCATATTGAAGATCAAATTGCTGGCACCGCGGAAGGGTATTTATCTTCAGACACTCAGAAAGAACCCAATGCTGATTCTCATCTTGCTCATGGTGACAAGAAGGTTGAGAACTGTTTGTCAAAGCCCATTCGCACTTCTCCTTCCCCTATGACTTCTGAAATTATGGCCGGCTCAAGGAGACCTTTCTCAGTCAAGGATTCTTTTTACAATATGGATACACATACACCACTGGCAGTTACACCAGGATCAGCAGTGGGGGTGGACAAGATAACCACATTACAGTCTCCAGAGAGCATTTTACCGGAGTACAGCTAAGACAAGTGCAACACTCTAGTAGCAGATTTTTTAAAGTACCTTGATATGGTATCATCTCTCAATTATTCTTATTGGGAGTTTTTAGATACAACATCGCCTTGTAGATTCTGTGCTACTCTGTTAGCTCAGTGGAATTTTTACTTATATCGAGTAATGAGAAATCCAGATTCGATTTTCACCATGTTCGAATCTGATGTTCTGGTTTCATGGAGTGCATCTGATAGAATTTCAGGGCTGAACTTGTAGTCTTTCGATTTGCTTAGTTCATGATGCATCTTGTGTCCACCCATGTTTATCATGCAATGAGAACAAGCATTAAAGGAAAAAGTTTTGGTCGCGTGAATATAAGATTTTGTGCCCACATCATGAAAATGTTTGTCACATGGATGCATATTTATTACTACTATATTTGAAGTCCAATATCTGGTAACTTACCAAAGCAGCACTTGACATTGTAGTCCAAAGTGGCGCACTTAGAATGTTCTTCCTTTGGTCATGTTGTAGTAGATATTGTTTGTTTTATCTTTTACTTCGTGTTTAAAATAACAGACATGTTTGCAACAGAACAGAACCCCAAAAAAGAAAATTTCAACCACTTCCCAGAGAAATGTTTGCAAATCTTTGCCGAAAATGTAATAGATATTTTTCTTGGGATGATTGCGAAATTCACTTGTTCTTAGTTCCATCGTCTTATGACTTGTTAGCAACAAGAAAATACTCAGGGAAGCATAGCAGTGCTAGATAGTAAAGGCTTGAATTCATAGCATGAGGAAGAGAATGGTTTGGAATAGCAATAAAGCACCAAAATCTTTTGGATCGAGTTGACATGGCAAATTCAATACAATAACCAGTCGATAAATAAACAAAACATTGTCCAGAAAAGCTACCACGCAATAAAAAGCTCTCAGTTTTTAGTAGAACTATAAAAAGGTAGTAAGAGTCATCCTCCCCCTTGCAGACTTATGATCTAGGCTTCTCCTTCTTCTCTTTGAAGAGTGCTAAGAGTGAAACACCAGAGACCTTCACAACCTTGAACCTTACACCAGGAATATCACCGACGGCGTGACCCTTTCGTCCAAATCCAGCAATCAACACCTCATCCTATTGCCAACATATTCTCATTAGAAGAGAAGGTAACAAAAAGATACTAAATATGCTTAAACAACTAGAGTTACACAATTTCACTTTTGTAATACTCACATTCTCTTCAATGTAGTTTAAGCAACCATCATTTGGAACGAATGCAGCAATCTTCTTTCCATTTTTGATCAGTTGAACTCTAGCACACTTACGGATAGCAGAGTTTGGCTGCTTAGCCTCAATACCTCTGAATGTTACAAAAGCCATCAGTACATTTCTTCAATAATAGTTCAAAGAAAACAAGAACACAGAAAACAAGAACACCAATAAAAAGGATCTAGTCTTACATCTTCTCAAGAACAATGCCTTTAGCATGGGATGAGCCAGCAAATGGCTTCTTCCATTCATTTCCAAGGTTGGACTTCTTGTATGCCTTATCAGCCCACCTCTGCCTCCTGCGGTGGGTCCTCAGCTTGCGTCCAGCTCCCATACCACGTGTCTTCCTGAAAAAAAAACCATTAATGTAATTATTAACTTCTCAAAGATAAAATTCTACACCTAAAACTATAAAACTTGTATTGTCTAACAAATATTTGAGGAGGGGGGCAATATCACTTGAAATGAAAGCCAAGTATATAATTCACACAAGCATCACTCAAGGCTAATTCTCCTAAAGCTTATAACACGAATCCAAACTAACATTCTATTCCCATAGTTAAGCTAGCATCACTTCCATATAAATCATAAACTCAAACCTATATTTCAATTCAGTATTTAAAACTTAAGAGTTAAATAGAAAGCAATCAAAGATTCAAATAAGGCTATACGTTCGCAAAATCTAAAATCAAAGCAAAATCAATACACTTATCAAGGTATAAAAATTGCTGTTTTTTCCCCATCTAACATCCGAAACAAAGAACAGAACTAACGAAAGACTTCAAAATCCAAAACCCACATTCAAAAACAAACACTTCTCGCGAAGAACCATTAATTCCGTTCAATAAGCAAGAGCGGCTTCAGCATTCAAAAAAAGAAACATACACGAGCTAAGAGAAGAGGACAAGCGATCGACTTTATCTAGTATTAAGAAGAAGAGAAAATACCCCATGTTGGCTGAGAGAGGTTGTTTCGACTGAAAGGAGGGTTCGGAGAGATTTGAAGGCGAGGACAAGAAGTAGCCGCAGCTGCTGAGTTTAAACCCTGAAGGCTCTAACCCTAGAAATGATGGCGAATATATATAGATAACATTTTTTAATTGGGCCCAATAAGATAGATGCCTGGGGCTTCATTTGGGCCTAATGGAAGCCCCTTTTCTGGTCCATAATCCCGTGTTGGGGCCCAATATTCAGTTATGAATGAGCTCTTTGAGATTGTTTATTTTTTGTATTATAGAGAAAATAAATACGTAAAGAGATTTATAGTTGTTATATTGTAACAAGTGTATAAATTTATTCAAGTTTTTAATAAATAAATTTAAAAATTAAAAAGTTTTAAAAATAAATATTTTATAAAATAATATTTTGTGATTAAATGATAATTTATAAAATTTATATGCTGTATCACAAGAAACGCAATTAACTTAGCATATGTATGAAATTTTGAAGTGACGTCATTACCAATCATAAATTTTGAGTACAATAAATGATTAATTAATAAAATTAAAATCAATTATGGAAAGAATATATATTTTCATTTTATTATGAGTAATAAAATTTATGATTCTATATAAAGTGAATCTATTTTTGGATGAGCTGTCCACATTCAGACACTTGGTTATGGCTCTGAATGCAGATTCTTGTTCCATTGATCCAAATCCACAAGAAAGATATATTAAGGTGAAGCAGAACTCGACAAAACGCGCAAGTCTTCGCATATACAGATAGTCTTCTTAATGGGGTTTTAGTCTTTTAACAGTTTCCATAACATTGAAACTTCAAGAGGAATCACCCCTAACCAGACATGTTAAGAGCAAAATTAAGAGAAAATTTTCCGTAAAACCTGAGAAAATATCGAAACCGTCAAACATTTAGGGCAGAAATATGTGCAACCTGCGCCGCATCTGATCTTACTTTTGTCCTTTCTTCCATAACCCACCAATCTTTTTCAACATGTTGCCATTTTTTTTCTTGGGTGAATCATCATCCATGTCTTCCGAATTGGGTGAACCCATTATGGGGTTATAGTTGCTGTCAAGAGATATGGTTCTGTCCGCATGTTTCCCATTGTTCCCTGTAGAGAGCATGGCCGCAGCTGCCTCTGCTGCCTTTCTCCACTGATCTGACTGCACCTTTAGTCTCCTCAACTCAGCCTCCATTTCTGTATTTGTTGCTTGTGCTGCATCGAGCTGTTCAGTGACGCGTGCTGCTCTTCGGCTACTCTTATCGGCTTCCTCAGTTACGTAGCTGAGTTTCATCAGAGCCTCGCGCTCTGCAGCCCTTGCTGCTGCTAACAATACAACAGATTCATCACGAACTTTAGAACCCTCCATTTCACTCTTCTTAATTTCCATTTTGAGCATTTCATTTTGCTCGGTTACACTATGCAACTCTGTTTCCTTCGCTGTCAAATTTGCTTTCAGTTCTGTCGACTCTGCCTCTATCTTCTTCAACTCCGTTGCAAGTTCAGATTCTCTTTCATCGGACTGGTTTTTCTCAATCTTCAAATTCAGGCCCTCATTTTCCTCTGAAATACTCTGAAGTTCAGTCTCCTTATCCATTAAGTTTGCTCTCAGTTCTTCAACATCAGTTTTGGTTCTCTTTAATTCTGCCCCCAGTTCTGCCTCTCTCTGGCATGACTGCGTTCTTATGTTTTCCACTTGTTCATAAGCACTTCTAATTTGCAATGTGCTCCGAATATATTCTTCTTGGTACCTGACTTCAGCTGCATCCAGTGCCGATCTCAATTGACCCACTTCAAGTTTTGCAAAATTAAGCTCTGTTTTGAGATGCTGTATTTCCTCATTTTCTCCATTCTGCCGTGGTAGTCCATCATCTTTGGGATCCTTGGACATTTTGCTGCTACTACCAACCAGTTCTGCCTGGAGCTTGCTCACAAGTCCCTCCAGCGACTTAACTCTAGCTTTTGACTGCTCCAACTCCAATGATAATGTGTTGTAAGCTTCTGTTGCTTTTGTTGCATCAGAACGCAGCTTTTCTATGGTTTCATTTGCTGTTTCCGGTTGCATTTGGGTTTTGCTAACTACTTCAAGAGCCTGGGCTTCAGATTCTCTGCAATCAGTGAGCTCAGACTTAAGTTTTTCAACCAACGAGAGAGTTTCAGTCAGCTCAATTCTCAAGTTCTGAATCTCAGCATGTGCAGATTCAGCATGCTTAGTCTGAATGGCTTCCGATTCATATGCCTTTTCCAGCTGAACTTTGAGCTTTTGAATTTCATTCATGGCAGAAGCCAAGGCAGCAGAATCCATTGAGTGCTGATTCTGGACAGCCTCAAGTTCAGACTGCCATGCTCTATCTCGATCTTGTGAAATTTTACGGAGTTCTTCCACCCTGTCATCCTCAGAGGCAGAAATTTCCATCAACTGCTGTTCAGATTCTTCAAGCTTGGCTGACATTGCTGATAGCTGCTTCTTGGCCTCCTCAGCCTCTTGTATAGCTCGCCTCTTCCATGACTCAGATGCAGTCAGCTGGTCCTTTGTCTTTTTCAGATCATCTTGGAGTTGAGTAAGCTGTGATTCCAGTTCAGACACTTTGCTTGGACGCTGCTTCTAGAGCTCACACAACAAGAGTAAACATTATGTAAGTGGGAGTAACTAAGTAGATAAGCAAAGAGAAAAATACTGGAATTGAAGAGTGTGCAGAAATGTTTTCATTGTAGTTTGCTCCATCCTAGACTGAACCTTTTATTTTTGGATATACCGTTTGCCAATTGCCATAAAAATAAACTGATTTAGGCGCAAGTAACTGGAGAATACCTCAGATACTGGGCTTCTCAATGCTTTGCGTGCAGTAACCTTAGGACTTCTATCTTTGGGAGTCTTACTTGCAGGATTTGGAGAGGAAACTGTGTCAGAATCAGGTCCTGGTGTCTTCAGTTGACGAGCAGTTCGAGGTGTTGCAGGAGATTTTCTCTGAGGCACTTCCAAGGAGCTTGTTCTACGGTCAAAGACAATAAAATGGAAAATAATAAAAGAAAATAGCAGCAAAATGAATGAAGCTTTTAGATAATTTCTGTAATAGCTATGGCTAAACAAAATGGTGCATCATATAAACGGTTCTTTCAAGAGGATGTAACTACTTTTACAACTTGTCCATAGGTTAAAATCGTGGCGCAATTGGTGGGTCAAGACTAGCAACAACTCCAAGATTAAGTAGCCAACCACCACAAAGAAGTTGATGTCGCACCATTTTTTTCAAGCACAAGTAAAACAACTGTGAACTACCTTCTTTAGGATCATTCCAATCTCCCTCTCAGCTTGTCAGATTATTTGCTTCTTGAAAGGGGATATAAGGGTTTAACAAGATACTGATACTGTGACAATGATATTTCAACTTCTTGAGAGTGATGTGCATCAAAACACAACATCAATATAAAAAAAATTCTCATCCAGATCCCTATTGGCATGCATTTCGATAATGCAGTTCACATGAAAATTTTCAAACATTGGGAGAAACATAGCCTTTATACAAGACAATAAATAAAATGTTTAACATCTAACAGAAGTAGGAGACGATAATTGATTAAGTAACCCTGAACTTTACCAGGTCCAACCCACTAATTAGGCCAATACTAAACAAGTAAATTGCAAAATGATTAAACTTTTTTTAAAAAGGGGAAATGAAGAAGAAGAAGAAGAAGAAGAGGAGAAGGGAGGGGGAGGCTGCCTCAAACAAGACTGGTGAAGGCTTCATGACATCAGGTACTATTGTAAATACTCCACTTTGGAGATTAGCAAAGCATTGGCACTTAAAAACCTTAAACTAGCAGATTAAGGTGAAAAGAATGATTAAAATGCTCTAAAAGTCATGGACTAATGGCGATCATACCTTGCTTTTGGCGTCTGCATGATTTTTATATCCCCTTGAGTTGAAGTGGTAAAAGGGCAAGATATATGTTCTCTGCTTCAAACCCCACCTGACCCACACCACCTGCAAATAGTTCAGAGAAATCGTGGGCTGAGAAGGAACATGAGAGAGAATCTGATATATAATTGTAGATAAAGAGGAAGCATAGTTCATCAAAGGAGCGTCATCTCTTAGCAGTACGCACAAGACCTAACCAACAAACAAACCATACAATCCCTTCAAAGAAACTCCACAGAAACTACTTCCACTACCACCAACCAGAACCAAATGACAAAATTTAAAAAGAAAGAAAATAGTGGAAAAAAAGGTTGCCATCAAATGAATTCATTAAATATCATTACAAAAACCATGTTTCCACCTTTTCTTTTCATTTCTCTCTCTCTCTTTGGCCCCTTCCTTTTTTCACTCCTGTTCTGAAAAATGTGCTACAAAAAACATTACAGAAACCACAAGGGACCAGCAAGAAAAGAATGAAGTTAATAACCCATGTAGGCCTGGCTGCTTGTGCTTGGTTTGAAATTATAATTCAAAACTGTTGATTTGCAATAATCTTGGACCAAAAATTGATCATTCCGTTCTTAGTGAAATTATGTGCCACTGCGAGTGCAATAGTGTAGTTAATCCAATCAAAGAAAACTACATTTCTTACATTTCCATTTTCTGCTGCAAATTTAAGACTAAAGCTCTTGAACTCATTAAAAATCTCGTATTTTTTCTTCAAATTTTGCCTCGTTAACATAGAAAGTAAAAAACAAGGAAGATAGACTTAACTGAACGATGCACAATGTTAGGAGTATAGAGAGTCAAACAAATGAACTTGAAGAAAACATGGTTTCAAGGTATGATTACACTTGGTAAGAAACCATATATATAAAAAGCAAGCAGATAAGATTCATCTTTTTTACAGAAAGCTGAAAACTGGGTAAGGCTTTGTTCAATCTTTAGTGACCAAAGCTGAGATGGATAAAAGCTGTACGGATCAGGAGCAAGTTAACAATGGAAAGTAAGCTTAAACACAGAGTTGAAAACAGAGTTCCAAGTTCCAAGTTAAATTTGAAGTAATTGTGCGGCTATAGTTCTGAAAAGAAAAAAGGATCAAATTTGACTCCGCTTCCTTTTAGGTTAAAAGGAAAGAAAAGGAAATGAGAGCTAGCTGTAAACAAGCTCTGCAGTGCAAAGGTGAAGCAACATTTTCTTTTCCGAGAAGAAAATCAGCAGAGAAACTGAGATTTCCTTGAGAAAAGAAACACAAAAGGAGACATCATTACTAACTAAAGTTAGCAAAACCCAGAAAGAAATTGACAACTCCTGACTCACTGTTAAACACATTTAACAAAAAAAAAATCTCAAACTTTCATTTCAATTAAAAAAAAAAAAGAACGAAAAGAGCATCAAACAAACTAAGAGAGTGAGCACAAGAAGAAAACTGCATTGGTGAAAACTGTAACCTGAAACACAAATGTGAAAGAAAACATAAAAGAAAAAAAACAGAGTTGGGTTTTACCTGGAGGAGGAGGCTAGCTAGTTAGCTAGCTTTGGTTAATGCTTAAGAGGCAAAAAGAAAGAGAAAAAAAATAAAGCTTGGAAACAAGAAAACCCTAGAAAACCCAAGCTTGGAAATACCAAACAGGGTTAAGTAAGAGCTTCTGAATCTCTTTGAGCTGAGGTTCTGCTGCAGTCTCAATGTTCAGTTCCCCAAGGCCAAGTATTCCTCTTTCTTTCTTTCACTGTTTTTGTTAAATGTCAGTGGAGAGAGTAAGCAAAGGCGGTGGCTCATTGGGACGTTTTCCTATGCAGGAGATTGTGATTGATTAAGTTGCCACGCTCCTTTTTCACGCGCTCCTTCACGCTCCCTCACTCACGTGCTATGATTGGTTGCTAAATGCTGAGGCTCCCTGCTACTCCCTCCTCTGAAACTGCAATTAATCTCCCTTATGATCAAAGCATGGAGTGAGAGAGGAAACTGTTGATTCATCCATAAGAAACGACATCTTTCTCCTGTCTTTTCCCTTCATATTTCAAACTAAAAGGTGAAGCAACAAATGAAATATCTACAATGAATCCTGCAAAGGGAATCAAGTTATGGCTTGACTTTGATGCTTC
The DNA here is from genome assembly GCF_053813885.1 of Theobroma cacao. Classification (NCBI taxonomy): domain Eukaryota; kingdom Viridiplantae; phylum Streptophyta; class Magnoliopsida; order Malvales; family Malvaceae; genus Theobroma; species Theobroma cacao. The sequence continues at coordinate 2,630,622 of NC_142643.1, forward strand.
ATTGCAAAATAATAATGATAATAAATACACTGTGTAGTATTAAATTGGAACAAAATGTCACTGTTGCATTCCATCCAAAGAGAACAACCCAGCTGCTTTCTTATTTACAAGTTTTTGCATGGAAAAAGCTCAATGGATTTACATTTCTTTCCTTTTCCTCAAAGGGTGCTGGATGAAACGCCAGGTTAATCTATTTGAAGTTGCTTGGTTGCATTCCCAACCGCCCCTTCTCTATCTCTGTCTTCGTAAGTAGAATGTGTGGTTATCATCTGAGCAATGTCTTACAATCACTTGATTATTACCTATGCATCGCTTTTCTTGTCTTGGTTTTTGTTTTTCCTGTCATTGTTTCATCTTTCTGGTGAGGCATTTGCTTATATAATAACACTCTTTGCCATAAATTTCGCAAGGAAGTGAGTCATTGCACGCAAAGGGAACAGTCAAGATTTATTTAAAACCAGACTTTCCTTCAAATCACACCATTGCATAAGCTCTTACAGGTACAAGTGGGAATTTTCTTTTCCTTTAAACTTTTACCTGTCTGTTCTTTATAAGATTCTGGATGATATTAATTTACTTGTTCTCCTGGAAAATCCCAAAATTTTCCTTTGGACCTTTCCTTTGCATTGACAGTGGTGAGACACCCTAATGAGCCAATGCAATTGCTATATATAGTAATCCATGGAATTAAAGTGTGCGTCTTGTTCCTGTTTTCAACCATTCATTCACATGTGCATAGCCTTGTTATTTAGGGCATTTTGTTTGATGGGGGTCCCTAGAAATAACACCACTTGGGGACCATTTTCCCAAGACATTGCCTACTTTGGCTATTTCCTGCTCAAATTGAAATAAAACCGCCCACCAACATTTATGTTAGTTGTCATATGAGCAATAAATCAATTTTGTTTTGCTTAAGGATTTGAAAGCCAAAGCCCATGTGTTTCACTTTTGATTATAGGTCTCCTAATGATGTCTCCAGGCTTTGAGGACAATTTTAAAGATCACAAGTACTCCATCAATGACTTGGATGTGTGCCTAATTCCTTGTGGGCGCCTTATAAAGAGGAGGAAAATATACTTGTGGGGTTCCAATTATTAGAAAGCACTCACATTTGTATGTCTTGCATTGTGGTAAAACCTTCCTTTGGAGGACAAATACAAGGATAAGGTTGTAAATCAAAGGGAGAAAGATATATCTTTCATTGTGTTTAGCCCTTTGCTTTGTTTGCAATGAAAGCAACAACTAATAATCTATTGCTTGTGATGCTGATCATTCCCATTGGACAACAAAAGGAACTAACAAAAACTGCTTGACAACTCAATTTTAGTGGGTTTTTTTCCACAAAAAAAGGGGGAAAAATGACAAGAGGAAGGATGTAGTCATGCCTATTGCCAACCTTCTTTGAAGAGTGATTTTGAACAGCGCTTTCCATTGTAGAATCAATGCAACAACCTAACAATGGGTCTAAATATTCTTGCAAATAATTAATGAATCTTCCTCTAAGAGCTCCTAGGACCTAGGGCAAGTGTATATCTTTCTAGTCCAATGGATGATGAAATATGCATTAGCTTTTCAGCCAGAGCTAACTTTATTCAAAAGGACCAAAGTCCCTTCACTGTAACTTTTAAGTGATCATTAACACATTGAAGAGATATAAGTTTACTGATTTGCCTTCAAATGCTATATTATTGAGTTGATTGTATTTGAAACCTTTTAACTGTGTTGATCACAATCACAAATCCCCATTTTATTGCTTGGATTTGAATCTTTTTACATTCAGGTTTACCAAGTGGTGGCAGAATATCAACAATTATGGTAAACCTTCCAATGAGTTATTGACAACACATGCTTTCTCTTTGTCCACAACACCGAAAGACATTAAAAAGTTAGCCTTATCTTTCCATAGAAGTTAAGTTGTGGCCTTGGGGCCCCGTCAAGTTCATTACACATAGCTTTCACCCTCCTCCTTTTCCTTTCCCATTTTGTTAGTGCCACTATAATGATATAGTGCTTTCTTTCTTTGTTAAAATCAACAATTCATTTTATGATCTCCAATTATATTTCATCATACACTGTTGATATTTCTGGAGGAAAGCTGCTAGAGAAGCAATTGCTCATCATCAATCCTGTTTATAATCAAATAGTGTATACCAAGGCATGCGTAGGGTCCAAGGGCAATACTCAAGGAGTAGCCCAATTTCTACCTCCTAAAATCTTCAGGCAAATAATTGCTCAGCATGGGTGTAAAGACTCTGATAAAAAGGTGAGAAACCTGGCAACTTGATTCTTTTACTAGTATTGGACAAAATGGGCAAGAAAATGTAAAAGCATCCTGCTAGTTTCAAATGTAAGGATGCCAGTACATAGTATAGGCCTGACTGTTGTTTTTGATCCCAGGACCATGTTTTCCATTGGCTAGAAGCTTAAAAAAGGGTGGAAATGGAAGATTATTAGGCTAACCTCAATGGGAAAACATTAATCAAACATGCCCTACCAAAATAATTAGAACAGCTAAATTATTTTAGGACTGATTCTTCAGAAGACACATCGCCATCACATAAAGAAGATTGGATCCAAAGGAGAGCCTGAACCTGAAAGCAACCTGATCTGACTCAAAAAGGGATTCCCCATTTCCCAAACACAAATAGCCTAATGCAATTTCTGGCAGATAAACTTGGAGCGTGTCAATCAAAAGCTCCATCGGCAAATATTCAACACATTTAAACATTCAAACGTGCACATATTATTCGTTCAATTATTCATTCAATATTATGAAAACAACATTGTTTCTCTCTTGTGTACTAGTACGACAGGCATTCAATGTTATTAATTATTCCGAAATTATCTTCATCAATGTCATTTGTGAGATTCACCATTAAATTTTACATACATATGATATATATTTATACATAATTGTGTGTCCAAGCTTGCTCTTCGCGTTGAACACTTCGTGAGAGTCCTGAAACTTGGGGACAACTGTATTTTGATAGAGTTAAAAGGCTCAATCAGGGTTGATGTTGACTTTGGAGATAAGATATGGTAAAACTATAAAACTGCCAAGCGAAATTTAAGCCATTTTATCTCGTTAAAGGAATTTGGCATAAGTTTGCATTGAAGTTTAGGCAAAATTTTTGGAGGCAATAAGAAAAATTCTCTGGTGCTGGTGCTGGTGCTTGCCTTTGAGTAGACTTCGCAGTGGCAAAAGATGGTGTTCTTAGAAGGGAAAAAGGAAATGGTTGAAAGATGCCTAATGGCAGCTTCTATGGCTGCGCTGGTATGCCATCCCAATGCTACCATTAAGTGTTTCAGACCTAAATCAAAGACTACATCCTCACAAAGAAAAAAATCTCGCCGTGAAAATAAACAGCCATCAAAATCCACCAACCAAAATGATTTGGGAGCCAATTCTTCTCTTTCCAGAACTTCAGTTGCTTTCAACATGAACATGGGATCCTCTCTTTCCACTCTTCCCACGTCAAGGAGTGGCGGAGCTTCTTATGTGGTCTCAAACCTTGTCGAAAAAGAGTCGTCATATGGTGTTGTGGAAACCATCTTCAGGTCAGGGTGGGACAATAAAATAGGCCTAAAAATTGAGAAAGTACTGAAAATCAATCATAGTGTAGATGCTCTTAACAAGTTTGAAGAATATAGGGAGATAGTGAAATCAAAGTCTACAAACGTTTCTGCCAGTGAGACTAGGATGATGGAGAGATTGGCAGTTGATGGCAATGAACTCCTAGGGTTCCATGGTGCCATCGTGACTTGTTCATTAGGAAATAATGACTTCTCAAGCATTTGCCATAGGGAATGCTGTGGAGTTTGCAAAATGGTTGGTTCTAGCTTATCAGAAGGTGAAGAATCAGTCGTGTTGAGTAACAACAGCCGACAAGCACATAGAAAAGTTGTGACTGACTGTGTTGTTGATAAAATTTGTGCTAGGAAAGCCATTGTTGTGTGCAGAGTAATTGCAGGAAGAGTTGCTCGATATCGTGGACATGGACTCGTGGATGGACAAGAGGGTGGCTTTGATTCTGTGGTAAGTTTGTCTAGGGATCAATTGGAAGGTTCGGAAGAACTCATTGTTTTGAATGCAAGAGCTGTGCTTCCATGCTTTGTCGTTGTATATAAGGCCAAAGGTCACAAAATGTAGCCAGTGCGTAACGCTAAATCTCTCTGCTTTTCTTTTAAAACAATCCAATTTGCGGAGTGGGAATACATAATTAAGATAACTCTTAAATTCTCATCAATCTCGTTTTGGCCATTAAGCTCATCACTCTTGAGTTGCCTGTGCTTATAAGTTTTATACTCCTTCATGTACGCTACCATGGTTGCAAACTTGCAAATGTTATGGTACCAGGGTGAATACAACCTATTTACTAAACATATGCAGAATCATCTCACCGTAATAGGAAGGTTGAAGCTCCGATCATGGATCAGATTCACCCATCACATGGCTGTTTTGTTGAAGATGGGCTAGGTAAAATCCTGAAATTATTAACCCAGAGAACAAAGACCAAAATGAACGGAAAAAGGAACCACTACCCCTTTTCCTTATGCCCTTTTATTTAGCATGTCAGCTTTTCAACTCAAAACCCTTCCCTTCATGCATGCTGACACACTAAAACACAAACAAAAGAGAAAAGGAAAGCGGCCCCCTTCCGTAAGCTTGTTTCAGTCCCAAAAATGGGGAGAGAGAGAGAGAGAGAAAGCTGCACCATAGAAAAAGAGCCATGAACAACCTTAGTACTAAAATACCAGCTAGTGGTGAAACTGAAAGGCTCACCTAAAAGAAGGCTATGCCAAATAACGATTTTATTGAAATATCTTCTATATTTGATTATCTTACGGAAAAGTGGAGAAAGATGCAGTACAACTTTAAGTTGCACGGAAATTACTTATAGCATCTAGTTTTCGGTTTCCTTAGTACCAAAAGCACTAAATCCAGAAACAATATGTACTACTAATAAGAAGAATTCCCCCCTTTCTCTGTACAGCTTCAAACTTTTTTCATGACCATAATGCTGGATGTTTCATTAGGTTTGAAAATGATGAAATATGGGCTTTCAACCATATTCATAGGATGACCTATCTGGAAGAAACACATATTCTCTTCTTTTGACAAAAAATGCTACAAAATTTCCATGACCTTCTCCTATGTCCGATGCGAATGAAAAGGAACACCTCGAATGGGATGTTTAACATCAACATCACAAGCCCAAGTTTCTTGAAGTGAGTTTGTCCCCTTGTAAGATAATTCTCCAGCAATCAACTTGGAATATGAAGACAGATACCTTTTTGGGCACAACTGCAAAGCACAGAACTGAATGGTTAAATCATTGTTATTTTCACATACAGTATACGGGCAATAGATGGGATATCATAAATTAACTAAACAAAAATAACTATAAGCAATTTTATAAGATGGCTTCAACCTCAGAAAGTTGCTATAAGCATTCAAGTCTTGACCAAGAAGCATAAATACCATCTATTAAGCATAAAAGTGTTAATCCAATTCTCAAGGACCACTCAGTTTAAACCCTGGCATGGATGTGATCTCAGTAAATTATCAAAAAACACATACTAATAGTGATATTTCCAACAGTTCCTTCTGTCTCCTTTCCTCTGTTAAGATTGAATGGATGTAACTTCTACACATATTTTAACCCTGCCAAAAAGCATAGATGCTCTGAACGCTTACTACAAGTGAACAAGGAAAGATATCCTCCCTCCCCCTATCTCTCTCTCTGTATATAAAGAACAGGGAACAAATGGGAAAGAGACACGTATGTAATTGTTCCAAGGATGTTTGTTTTCTAAGCTGTAGAGCTTTCTACTTTGTGTTTCTTTACAGAAAGATATACTACCATAGAATACATGCAACTCCGAGTACAAAAATAGAATCAATACTCGACAAAAATAATATATACTTAGCAACATTAGAAATAGTACAGCTTTTAAAATGGTGCCTGAATTACCTCGGAATTGATCACCTTGGGTAATTAGACCAAATGTTTCTGCAGTCTCACGAATCATAATACCACTCACTCCAGTGAAACTAGTTATCTTGCACTCGGCAACTGTCAGAAAATAGAGAGAAATATTACAATAAATACTGAATAAATTATATTACGCAAAATCAAAGACTATTGGCACACTGTTTGCAGATAAAATCAATTTGTTCTAATTAGTAATTACTGTATCATTTAAGCCCATGTATGCTCATGGTCTAAACCCAAAAATCATGTAAATAGCTTTCTTTCATCACTCATTAGAGCAAAGCGTTCAACAAAACAGAAGGGAAGGAAGATATAAAAACGTCAATGTTGAAGGAAAAGAAAAGACAAGGACTTGACGACTATAAATTGCCCTTTGCATTGATTTCAGGCAAGTTGAGAGCAAGGAATTGATAAAAGGATACTTATAGAGGAACTTGCAATGGCTACCTACGGGTTTTCTCAACTAAAGTCAGCTTTTGTACTCCCCAGAATCATTCTACTTAAATAAGAAAAGTTCAATAAGTTCTTCATAACAATACGAAATATGTAGATCCCCTGAAAGAAACTTGATTATTCATTCAAATACTTTACTATTCCCATTAAATTGCCATATATGTTGCTTCAAGTGGGTAAAGCATGAATGAATTTTGTATTCTCACAGAAAGATAAAGGTGCACTACTAATGTGAAGTATTGCTCTGGTAATAAGTAGCCTAACCTAGAATAAAAGCACCATGCAGATCTGCACCAAGAAGACATTGAGCCAACTGGTTTTTCCTGCAATTAAGAGAGCAATGGTTATAGAAAAAAGCATTACCCGCAACCTCCACATGACTGAAAAACCAGCATCATTAAGTGAAGATTACATCTCACCCGGTAGTTTTAAGAAGTTGATCCATGTAGCCTTTCCACATTTCATGCATTGGTTTAAATGTATCAAACCTGTAGATCAAAGACAGACCAATAGATTTCAAAATAGATATTTTTCAAGCAGAGAAATAGAAGTGTTGAACAACATCACTACAGCACACTCCACCTTCAAAAAGAATAAGAAAATAAATAGAGGAGACAGAACATATAGCATTCACAAAGAACTACTATCTACAATCCATTTGTTGCAATCTCAGTTTCTTTCCATTTCAACATTCAACAGGAGATCTGCTGTTGTATCACTACTCTTCTCTCAGTTTTGGAGCAAACTGAAAAGTATTCATTGCTATACAATATGAAAAATAATCTACTTCCAGTTTCCACACACACAGCGCACATATATAAACAGTTCCTAATATCCTCACTCTTTGTAGAAAATAACTAGTCCAAGTCTAAAAATATTAATTTAACAAAAAGGATGTGAAAATGGAAAGATCACAGCCAGAGTTCCACACTTACACCTCATACCGAATACCAACGGACATGCAACACAAAGAAATACAATACTCCAACAACATAAGAAAAAGGGGAAAAAAGCATCAATCAGATACCTGATAGAATACTCACTTTTGAATGGCTTGAGGCAACTCAAATGCTCCAGATTTCTTAAGCTGCTTCATAGACATGTGTTTTCTAGACCGCTTAGAGTGTTTCTTCAAAGCCCTGATGTGAGAGCTGGTAGACATAACTCGGCCTTGTACGTAATTATCAAGAAGGATCCAATTGTCAATTTTGATGCTTCTAGATCCTTGCATATATTTCCGTGCTGAATCCCCACTTTGAAGAAGCTCATGCAAAATCTTATCAGCCACACTTCCCTTGTTGTTGGAAAACTATAACAAAAAGATGTTAAGATTACATCAGTCCTCTCAAGTCTTTAGTGCAATATTTCAAAGAGTGAAAAATTACCTTAGAATTAGCTGGTAGCAAACTTTGATGTATAGGTTCCAAGAGCCGGGAATACGCCTGACCATTTTCTTCGACGTCTATATATAAAATTAAAATCCATCTCATATCAAAGCCAAGATGTACAATATAACATAATGAAGTGTTCACAATCAACAATATAAATAACTACCTTGTGAAGTGGACGGACCCGAGAAGGAGAAATTTCCTAAATATAAGACATAATGGAACATAAATCAGCCAAAAAAAAGAACCTAGAAAGATCAGAGAAAATTGGAGAACCTTTCTTTGATGATGAATTGGAGGAAGAAGCAATGGATGCATTGGCGATAGACGAATCAATGCTAAGAGTTTCTTTTCCATCTTCCTCAACAGATGTCTTTTTGTTCTTCTGTTGTTGATGAAGCTCCGCTTTCGCAACGGCGAACCTTCGCTCTAATGCTTCTAGAGTGCGTTTTCTTTGATCTTGAGGACCTGTGCTTGTAGCCATTGGTCTGAGCCAATTTAGAAGTTGGAAATGAATTAGCGAGAAATCAAGTTGTAATCCAAATACTACTTCCAAGAATAGGGAAGTGGACTTTTAGTTGACCATGCTTACTTTTGATATCCAAATACCAGAAAAGAAGCACTAATAAAAGCCGTTTTCCTACCAAAGGGAGGCCTAAAAGTATAGTAATCGGTTCTGGGGCAATTAAGCGAACACCCAATCCACAATTTTATAGAGGAGTATTCACCTAGCTAATGCAGCAATTGTGAGATCCTGAAAAAGAGTTTAATAAAACAAACCTGATAGCAATTTTCTACTGAAGGCAAAACAAAGACTCAGGCAATAGTCTGAAAGAAACCCTTTTTCTTTTTCTAAGAACCCTCAGGGCAAAGTATTTCTTGCCGTTACTGGCAGTAAGATCCAGCCAGCCATGAAAGAATTTTAGAGGAGACTCGAGTAGGGGATTGGCACCCCGCCTCCGCCCCGATCATAACTTATCTGCACCCGACCCTGATTTTCAAAAATCCAAAGCGCTCGTATCAGGTCGGATTGGGCCAGAACCCCGCCGGGTTTGGGCTGTTCTTCCATCTCCTAGACTTCGACTAGGTCAGATGGATAACGAAAAGAATTATACAAATCCAATTCATTAAAACCATTTTTAAGTTCCAATTTGTATGGTAATAGTAAAATAATTTGTTAAAAAATATTTTTTATGTAAAATATTTTATTAAAAATTTTAATATTTTTTATTGTTTAGTTAAATTATCAAAAATATTTTTTGTTATTTGAATCAATTTATAAAAAAAATTTTCCATCATGACCTATTTTTAAAACTTTTCTTTAATAACATAAAAAAATATTAAAATTCATCAATTGTGTCATATATCTTATATTTATTTATTTCTTATTATATTGTTATATTGATTAATTTGTTAAGTCAATAAATAATAAATTAAAATTAAAAAATTATTTGATAATCTAAAATTAACTTGTTTGAAGAATTTTTTCTATAAATAACATTTAACTAAAAATATAATATTTTTTTTTATTTTTATAAATTAAAAAATATTTTTTATTATCTTGATCGCTTATAAAAAATATTTTCTACCATAATCCATTTTCAAAAAAAATTTTACCAAGATACATAAAAATATCAACATTCATCTATTTCCAACCATTGAAACTCATGAAAAAACTAGAAAATCACTCCAAAAAAATCCATAACCCAAAAATCTAAATGAAAATATTAATTGGGTGCTAAATAGCTTAGCCTACTCAACTAATAATTCAAATATTAATTGGCACTTATAATTGACACTGTATAGAGTGTTTTAATTTGTTTTAAATTAAAACATAGCAATATTTAAGAACTTAAAATTTTTAATCTGAAGATTTTGATTTTAAACTTTAAAAACATATATATTTGCAAGAGAGATACGATCACTATTCTTCTTCATTGTTGTCGTGATCATCATCATTATATAGTTTACAATCATATACACTCAATAAGAGAATATAATATTTAAGAAATTGAATTATTTAAGAAAAAATTAAAAAATTATTCATTTATTACGTTTAATCAAGATTTTATATTTTAATTTTACATCAAATAGATTATTATAACTAATAATTGACTAACTATAATTAATCAAAATACTATTTATTATTTTATATTATATGATGCAAACGTGGCATTTTAACATGCTATAGTGAAAGATAACATTACATGCTTATATGGCACTATGACATGGTCATAAAGCATTTTCACTCTTTAAAATCATATCAATGTCATATAAAATCATATGAGTATAAAATAATAAGTGACATTTTGACTAATAATAATAAATAAGCTATGTATTATAAAAATATATTTAATTTAAAATAAAAATATAATGATTTAATTGAACTCAATAAAAATTTATTTTAAATTTTTTTAAAACATTACGAGAAAAAAAACTTAGAATTTAGATTGAAAAAGAGTAAACATGACACACATATACATTGAACATAATTTTACAAATAAATCACTTATTCTTTAACTAAAAATCATAACATCACCCTCAAATTTTTATCTTGTTGAAATTTTGTCACATGTTGATGCTTCAAGGTCAGACTATATTGATTTAAAAATTTAATTCACTCAATTATATAAGGATTGGGATTTAACTATCTAAAAAACCACCATTTGATAAAAAAAATTATGTTAAAATAATCCTAAATATTTTTTAAATTATCAATATAAAGAGCTGGAGGGACCACAAAGAGAAAGTTAAAAAAAGGTAAAAGAACAAATTGTTCGTTATCGAAGAATTTAGAAATTTATGTCCTTATCGTTCAATTACCAAAAGTTTCATCAACGACCCATCTTTATCTCCGTCGTCATTACTTTGACCTTTTACTTTTTACTGTTCAATTACGACCATAACCCCCAAACCAAATCAATCATCATCGTCGTCACACGACCACATTTCCACCTTTCCCATCACCGTCTATTTAGATTGAAGAAAGTTCGACATCATATGTAATCAATATCAACGGAGTAGACTCGTCGAAGACCAGCTCTTTATCACAAACCTTATCAAAAGCTCGTTTTAAAAAAAAAAAAGAAAAAATCCGCAGAAAAGAAATAGGTTGACACGAACATTCCCAGGTCACATGCACCGAATTCCACGTCACTCCTTAATCCTGCTCTCACCCTGACACCGGCAATAGCAGGTGCGAATAGCGCATGTAGCAGCCGACACTCACGGGTCCCACCTGGTAACAAGCCGTTAAGCTCACGGCACAGCGCTGTCTAACATGGATAATCGTCACCGTCAATCCTCTAATCAACGGTCGGTATTCAATATCAGAACATCCCTTGTGGATTTTATTAACGAGTCACATTCATTTAAAAAGAATTGAAGAAATTAGGTCAGATTATAATCAGAGCCAACCGTTTCTGATGTGTCGGAAAGTGAAAGATGGATACTCTTCAGAGAGGGAGTAGAAACTTTTTGAACTTTATTTATTTTTAAGGAGATTTTGATTCGGTTTTAGTGGTGCTCGGTTCGGTTATGGTTTTTGTTTAATTAAAGAAATGAAAGCTTCATCGTCACGCTTGTAAAGGCTTCGGTTGCAGTTCTGTTTTTTTCTTTGATTTGACATTGTTTATTTGATATTAAAAACTATTATAAAAAGGCTTCATGATTACTGGAGAGGCTTCTGGTTAAAGCGAAGCGGCTCTCTCTCTATAGATTGATGATTCATTGAAAGAGAGAGAATTATCTTTTTCACAAAATGGCGGAAGTTAGAGGAGTGAACACGTGGAAGGAGGAGCTGGCGAGTTTAGTGGAAGACACGGGGATGATATACACCGGGGATATGATCGGGGTCTCGTCGTTACCGCCTTTCAATGAGGCGAAATCGGCCGCGGCGGCGGAGGTCGTGGAGAGTGATCATGAAACGGAACCGCAGGAGAGTTTGAAGGAACAGGTGACGGGATTTATGAAATCGTGGTGCGAGATGCTTCTAGAACTTGGGAGAGGATGCATAGACATTGTGCAGCAAACAGTAGTAACTGAAGATTCGTTTCTAGTTCAGAAGCTTGGTGGACCGGTGGCTAAGGTCTCCGGTCGGTTGAGATTCTTGAACGAGTTCTTGCCTGAGGATCGTGATCCAATTCATGCTTGGCCTGTTATCTTCTTCGTTTTCATCCTTGCACTTTCAGGTACGAAATCGTTTCCTAGTATTTATTACATTATCATTTGAGTTGGATTTATTGTGGTTGGTTAGTGAAAATCTGGAACGTTAGATTCACACAATTTCAGGATGGTATTGATGAAATTCAAATATTTGATTGTAAATTCGTATAATTTTGGAAGATATTTTTGTTTGTTGATACTATTATTTTGTTTAAAAATTTGCAGCTCTGAAGTTAAATAGTGGACATGATGAATTGGTACCGCCAGTGAAGAAAGTGCGTGCTCATCCTCCAAATGCGAGTCGAATCCAGCTTCCAGATGGCAGACACTTGGCTTATCGTGAAATCGGTGTTCCAGCTGATAAAGCTAGATTTTCTCTAATTGCTCCACATCCATTTCTTTCATCCCGACTTGCCGGTAAGATACAAACACTAAAAGTTGTATATGCATGGGGTTCTTATGCATATTCTTAATCAGAATTGGTGGACTTGTTAATGTTTTTTTTTGGACAGTTATACCTGGAGTCAAGACATCACTGCTTGAAGAGTTTGGTGTTCGATTGGTGACATATGATCTTCCTGGCTTTGGGGAGAGTGATCCTCATCCTAGTAGGAATCTGAACTCATCAGCATTTGATATGCTTCATCTAGCTGATGCTGTTGGTGTCAATGATAAGTTCTGGGTGTTGGGCTTCTCAAGTGGAAGTATGCATGCTTGGGCTGCACTCAGATATGTTCCTCACAGAATTTCAGGTGTGAAGTGGTTGTAAACTTACTATTTTGATACTTGACATGATAAGCATAATGTTACTTAGAAGCCCTTGAAATTATTTGGTTTCATAACGGATTCTTGAACTTATCAAGATAATACCATATCCTAACAATTTGATAGTGGTGTAAATTTTCTTAGCAAAGGCAATTACAAACAATGCAAGACCTTATTGTGATGTATCTTGGCTAAATCTGCAGGTGCAGCAATGGTTGCTCCAATGATCAATCCATACGAACCTAGCCTGACTAAGGAAGAAATGAGAAGTATTTGGGGAGAGTGGTTACCAAGAAGGAAGTTAATGTATTATTTAGCTCGACGATTGCCAAAACTGCTGTCCTTCTTTTACCGCCGGAGTTTCCTATCTGGCAAGCATGGCCGAATTGAGAAGTGGATGTCTTTGTCCCTTGGAAGGAGGGTGAGTCTACTCTTATCTTCAATAATTTCTCAAATCTCATATGTGTCCATACCTTACCTTTCATTTTAGACGATTTTGAGCTAGGGTGGATAGGTGCTAGTTTAAAGGGCTTTTTATGTTTAAAAGAGCACACTTCCACTTTATTGGGGTTTCATAACATACTTTGATAATCTCTTTCGGTTACAAATACATTGAAGTGCTTGTGGTCATTGGACTAAGAAATAGAACAAGGATTAATGCATGAAATGATGCCCCCTGTTGGGTGAACTATTTTACCCTATGGAGTTTGTTCCAGGTCTGGAAGTGCAGAAATTTTTTGTTATGTTAATTCGTAGTGTTGAAAACCAGAAGGCTTTGCAGTACATAATCTTTTTGTGTGCAGGACACGGTTCTGACTGAAGGACAAACATTTGAAGTCTTCTGGCATAGAGATGTGGAGGAGTCAATTCGTCAGGGAAATGCAAAACCATTCATTGAGGAAGCTGTCCTACAGGTTTCAAACTGGGGTTTTAGTTTGGCAGATCTTCAGGTGCAGAGGAGGTGTTACAGAAGTGGAATTTTCCCTTGGCTCAGGTCCCTGTACAGTCAAGCAGAATGTGAATTGGCAGGATTTCTGGGACCAATACATATATGGCAGGTTTGCATACTTTTTCCTCTGGGTTTCCCTGCATAGCATATCTGAGAGTTCATTCCCATATAACTTGGAAGATCTTTGGCAATCTATCACCTCAATTTGGCGTGCTTTTTAATCTCTTAAAAATTAAGTGTGAGGAACATGATATGTTTCTCTATTGTTGTGAACTGAAGAGATTATAGTGCAATATGACATATATCAGGATCCATAGATCTTTTTCTGGTCAGCCTTTGATATGTGATATAATAATCATTTAAGAGTATCTCCAAGTGTTTTGAATTCAGTTGGTCACTATTTTTTGTTTAGATTGACTCTGCCAGTGACTTATGCATGCATTTCTAGTTTGAAGTGTCACTGATATTTAGACTCTTGAGCCAACAAAAGACAACTTAATATAGTTTTCTCTTATTGGTTTAACATCTGTTTATTGATCAATTTCTGTACAGGGGATGGATGACAAAGCTGTTCCACCAGCAATGATGAATTATATAAGCCGGGTTCTACCCGGGGCCATCCTGCATAAGCTCCCAAATGAAGGCCATTTTTCCTTTTTCTATTTCTGTGATGAATGCCATCGTCAGATACTCTCTACTCTCTTGGGAAGTCCTCAAGGACCTCTTGACCCAGTAACAGACAAAGGTGAAATTCTCTCTGAAGGAGATATGGAAGAGCAATCATCAGCTACTGATTCTACCAAAAATGATACATCACCATAGATTTACAATTTTTCCCCTGAATTTTCCAAATTTTTGTGTAAATACCACAGATTGCTCCCTCATAGCTCGTAGGAGCACTTTAGATGTCTCAAAATTTTCTGTTACAAGTACTTGAGAGGTCAGGCTAAAAGTCAACGTACTCTAGAGGTGAGATGTTAAAAGGCAAGGAGGCATGATCTTAGTAATTTACCTTACACACTAGAATCAATAAGTATAAACAATTCTTTTGGCATTTCCCCATTGTCTTTGCTTGAGGAGTAGGTAATCGATATTCAATATTCAATATCGAATCCATGACTTAAATCAGGGTACTTCGGATCTTTTTTAAGAGGTATTTTAAAAAATAATCTTTAAAGATAAGATATTTTTAAAAATAATTTTTTTTTATAATTTTAATTATTTTTAATTAAGTTAGATAAAATTACTCTTAATAAAGTTACACGTTATAATGTAACACATAATGTATAAAAATCTGTAACAAGTTATGGTTAGCATGTTATACGTCATGTACAAAAATTTGTGACACATATACAAAAACTTGTGACAAATCATAGTTAGCGTGTGACATGTCATGTACAAAAACATGTGACACGTTATGTATAAAAATCTGTGACAAGTTATGGTTAGCGTGTTACACATCGTGTACAAAAATATATGACACGTCATGTACAAAAATCTGTGACAAGTCATGGTTAGCATGTGACACGTCATGGACAAAAGCCTACAAAAACTTGTGACAAGCCATGGTTAGCGTGTGACACGTTATGTACAAAAACCTGTGATAAGTCATGGTTAGCATGTTACACGTCATGTACAAAAACCTGTGAAACTTCAAATCCTCTCAACTTTTTTTTTTAACAATTTAGCACAGATTAAAGTATTTCTAATATGTTTTCATAAATCAAAATACAAATATTTTCTTATCTAAAACACTTACTTTGACTAAAAATAAAAAAAAAATTTTAAAACCTAGATTTATAAATTTCAAAATTTTGAGTTTATTAATATTTAGATTTCGAATTGTTTCAATTAAAAACTATTTCATACATTTGTGATTATTTCTACTGTTTTCGTTTTATCTAAAATACCTAAAAATCAAAATTTTCAAACAGTCATCCACTCAAGCACGTCAAAACTATTGTTTGGTGTCTTGAAAGCGTAAGAAAGAGAAATCTAAAAACGTGAGAAAGAAAAATCAGAAGCATCGCAGACGAATGCTGAACAGAAAAATCGATAAAATTTGAAAGATTGGGATGGTGAGAGAGAAATCTGAAGCACAAATGGAAAAAAATAAGAAAAAATTATAATGAATGATTTAATTTATTTGAAATAATTTAAAAAGTATTTTCATCAAATCATAATTAAATATGATTAAAAATAATTAAATTTATTTTGATAGTTACTTTTAAAATATTTTTATTAAAAAAAATCATTTCTCATAATTTTTTCTTTTTTTTATCACTAGCACTCTTTTATCTCTAGTAGTAGTAAGGTAGGACCAAAAGACAGTATTGTGGGATATAGCAAGTAGCTGACAAAGGTTTTCTTCTTATATCGACATGTTCAGAATAATTCCTGGAGGGACAAGCTTCCTGTGCACACCTGTGCTTCCAGTTCCAAAGGCATGTTCACCTCATCTTCTGAGCGTGAGTGAATGCGCATCGTAGCGTCAAGCTGCATGTGCTCTCAACATTAGATCTATCAATTCCTCGAAAGGGGGCCATACCAGTTGAAATTGATGAAAATCTAACGAAAGACCAGCCTTGGCAGTTAGAAAAGAACCCAGAAGACAAGAGTGATTGATTCCGTGCTCAAAATGTTTGTATATATTTTTCAGTCAATCCTATATTTACTGAGAGCTTTCTCCTCTGAGTAGTTTTAACGGAATGCTTAGAATTATCTTTTTCTTCTTGGATGTAAGACTCAAAAATTGGAGCTTGAAACTAAGTGTTACCACTACAATCAACAAATCATATTGTCCACTCCATTATACATATAGAAAGAACTGGCGTTTGGAACAGAGTAAAACCATTACAACCATCGTATCTTGTTATTCTTCCAAGCATCCATGTCAACCTAGAATAAGTATGAACTCCAATTTCAACAAATTCATACAAAAATCAATAGTTTTCCCAAATAGTCTAACAACTATTGGGTCCCAAAGAATGATTTGAACAGACACCCTTCTCTCTTATTTCGCTCTAGTGTATTGGGATGATAAATTTTTTGCACAAAGTGGACAATCTGGACATGTGATGACAATGTCTCCTTCAAAAAGCAGAGCTACCACCCTTGGCTTTCCCAAGCATCATATCTTTCGCTTCATTGATCTTTGATGCAAGGTAATGGCTTCCACCAGCATCTGGATGGTTCGCTACCATCACCCTCCTATGTGCTTCCCTAATCTTTTCTGCTGGAGTACTTTCTCTGTTTGGAAACAATATATTTATATAAAATTTTAGGCAGGAGCTTATGGAAGAACATGGTGAAAATGAAATTGTTTCCAAGAAGAGTGCAATGACCAGAGAAGGACTAAAGTAAATACATTTAAAGAACAAGAGCACAATGACCAATGGCTAGACACTATTCAGAAGCAAAATCTGCAGTTTGAGACATAGGGCCCAGGGGAAAAGACAAGCCAAATCATTAACTGCCTTTGCTCATCAAATAATTCAAAGTCTCAAACAACAAGCTTGAACCTGAAATTAGAGATTAATTTCTAAACAATCCCCTATCCCCAATCTTAAAGTAACCTCAGCTCAACTGCAAAGACCATGAGTGATTAAGCATCATCCCTTGAAACTAACTCAATCAAATAGTACTGAAATTCTCCATCCTTAACTTTAATTCCGGACATAGAATTCATTCCATTGAGCGAATCACCACAATATTATACAAACCCAATTCATTAAAAACCATTTCAAACTTCATTGAAACGATTTCATGACATAAAGCAGATATTTTGACAATGAAAAAGAAGGGTTATCTTTTAGCGAAAGATGTAAAATTTACCTTACACCAAGAATCAGAGCGGCTTCTCTCTTAGTCATAATAGGCTGAAACCCACCTTCATAAAATCTTCTTATTCTAGCCGTCGGTGGCCTTGCCTTAAACGCCTGCCAAGCTTGAATACTGTATCTACCCGCATAAGCAGCCGCTGCCACCGCGAGTCCGGCTATCAACGGAGCAACCTAAAATCAAAATCCCAATTTATTAACCAAAATGAAAATACCATTTGAATATGTAAATATCAATAGTTTTCAACATGGTGGAAAAAGTTTGATAAAGAAAAGAATCATTTAAGGGACTCACCATCTCTGATGCGTCTGAGAGGTCTCTGGATTTTTGCATTCTGTTTCTAAATCTTTGAGGTTTAGGGTTTTGCTGTGGTGGGGTTTTAGGTAATTTTATTTTTCCCGATTAATATGGAAAAGACCCGATTTTAATACAACTTGCCCGACCGACTTTCTCTCCCGCCCCGCCTTCTACGTGTTTCTCAAGAAAATATTTCTTATTTAAGATTTTTATTTTTGTTATATTCGGCGACAATATGTAAACTTTTTTCAACAATATCCTGGAAACCTCAAGAAAATGAAGTCTACAGCGAAATGCCGAATATTTTTATTTCTCTTAATATTTTTAAAAATTAAAATTAAACAAAAAAAGAATAATACTTAACAAATTTTAAATTATTCAAAAAAATTGAATAAATTTTTAATCTTTTATTATTTTCAATGATATTTTTATATTTTATTTTAAGTTAAAGAATCTTTTATAATTATGAATTGATTATTTATTATTAATAAAAAATAATTTTATGTCATGTAATGCTAATATGCGAAATGATGATAGGTGACAATAAATGATAATATGATATAGTGACATAATAGGATCATATGATCATGTGACATAATATGATATGGTGATTATTTATTAGTGTAATATTAACATCATGTAATCATAAAATGACAAGTAATTTTAATTGACAGTAATTAGTTATAAAAGTCACTGAGTCTAAATAAAAGTACAAAAATTAATTAAAATAGAAAAATAAAATCTTATTTAAAATTTTTAAATAACTTATGAATTTTTGAAATATTATAAAAAAAACCTACCATTTTCTATGCCATTTAGGAACTAATTTCTTTGATTTTTTTTGAGAAAATTTTTATATGTAAATGATGTTCATAAATCAAAGAAATTTTCCATTTTTCTTTCCTTTCAATTGGCTTTCTTTCACTGCTACTAATTAAATTTCAATGCCACAAAATCTGGGATATAGCTTTAAAATTGACCCAAATCTCTGCGATGATCAAAGTTTTGACAGTTGTCCAATTAAATTTGATCCAATGAATGAACACCCATCATCACCAGATAAATCTCATAAAAAATGAAAAGAAAATGAAGTTAAAAAGGGCAATCAGTGTAATCCCAAGGGCCAAATAAACAAGAACAAAGAAGTACGTATAATTTATTTATACAAATCGATACAAGCAACACGAGAAATTTTAATGAACTGAATTTGGGCATAACTTGCTCTCAATCACAAATATCATTCCGCCACCTGAACGATGATAAGGGGGAGAAAAAGGCATAAACATAAAATAAATAAATAAGCAAAGGATGTATGAGAAGAATAATTCAGATAACAGAGCTGATCCGAGTAACCAATTCTACCCCAATGACTACAATCTCCGGACAATGAATTGAAAAGCTTAACTGTAGAAGATTCAGAAATCAAATGAATGTAGTTTCTCTGTCCTTTTCATTTCTTTTTTGTTGTTTGGTTGTTGCTCATTTGGAGTTGTCCACAGCAATATGATGCTTTGCTCCATCTCTTTTTGATTAGGAATAGCTAACTGCCCCCTCCATTCACCACAGCAACTTCTGTCTTGGTAATGCTGCTGTCCACTTTTGGAGGGCCGGAGTGCCGCCTAGGCCTGGCTGGTGAAGGCGGATAAGACAGCCGTTTCTTGGCAGATGCGATTGGTTCCTTTTCTGGTGTGCCATTTGCTTCTAGTCCCAAGGGGCTTTGCAACCTGGTCTTAGCTCTTGCGGACTCAGTTGGTACCATGTAACTTGGAAGTGATGGGGAGCTCGCCAGGCTCTCATCATCACGCACTGAGGAGCCTGCAATGCTGTGTCTCCGGTTTCGCTCTGACTGCACACTGATCATGCTTCTTGTGTCATCATCTGGACCAACCACACTGCTCCTAGGGCTTGCTGACTTCAGCTTTCGGGCAGGAATGGACGCTTGCTTAGGAGTTGAAGGAGATTGGAGGCTTGAAGTTTGGCTTGGCTTTTGGCTGGCCTTTGGGGATTGCTTATCCAAATTGAGTTGGTAGCGAGCATAAGATTTGCTGATTTCTCCTCCAAAGTTGCTGCGTGCACTCTTTACAGATGACTGGTCATTGCTCTGTTCTTTTTCTGTCATGCCACGACCTTCCCATGGCCGGGCTGCCATCCATCGTTCCAGCCAGCTCCAACCCCATGAGGGATTGTTTGGATCCATGAATAATGGACTCATAGATCTTGAAGAATTCTTCCAGGTTTGCTGCAAAAGGGATTATGTGCAGGTGTCAGACACAGAACTTAGTTTGCTTCAGGTATTTGAATGCCAAAGAACTTCTTGCCTGATCGTACTCCTACCTTTAATAAGACTCATGTTTATTAAGCATTTGGATGAACTAGGTAAAAAGATGGAATACGGTTAAACATTTGTCAAGTGATCCAGCATATATAGCTTAGAAGGACGAAACTCTCTCTCAGACTTGAAAACATTTCCCTTCGATGAGATCAAATAGTGAATGATGGAAAACATTGTTTTTCAATCTAATCATTATCAACTGGTTAGTATTTTGGATTTACTCTCAGCTAATATCTACATAAGTTGACCTGACAGGTGAGGAACTAATTTATGCTAAACTATTTGGCAGTATGATAATTTAAAGTAATGCTAAACTCAATCTAATCGTTATCTACTGCTACTTCCTGCCTCGTCAAAGCTATGGAGGATAACTTTTTTTTAAGTAATTTAGTTATGCTTCATTCATTCATGTCACTTGACCATGTTATTAAATCTCTCACTTGTACATATAAACACACAGAGGGAAGATTAAATATCTGATGCTCTTCATGAATTCCAACAGCATATATAAAATTTGAGAATCGGGTTACCTGATGAGTAAATGAATACGCCATGGCCCTTTCTCTTCTCATAGCTGCCTCATGCTTGCTCAGTAAGCTTGCCTCAAGTTGTTCCTTAGACTGCAGGCTGTCATCCCACTCTTCCCCCATCTGTTTAAACATTCAGAACCTATAGTCAGCAGGAGGGATCCATTATGGAAAACCAACATGATAGAATGGTTTTCCACTGATGGAGGGCACTTTTCTAATCGAGATGAAGATATATACGTAGTCATTTAGGGAACTGAGCTTGACTGCAGTGACAGAAATTACTCTAAAATCCCCTTGTATGCTGTATATAATACATAAATCAATTATCCTATTTGTTTGTAATATAAAGATGATTCTAGTTATAGGTAGGAAAAACCAGAGCTTGTAGAAAGAATTGAACCCACTCCGCAGCAGTCCAACTCGGAGAGAAAGGGAATTTACCTGCAAGTTCACAAGATCTTTTGCATGTTTCTGCAAGAGTTGCCTCTGAAGAGCCTGATTTTCTTCTGTCATCCTGATTCTCCTAGTACGAATCTGACACTGCACACGCGAAAGAGTTTGCATGCAGCGAAGGGTACTGGCTGCTTGCCGTTTGACCACAGGACCTTCCATCAATGATTTCAGCCTGACCAGTCCTCTTAAAGCACGCAATGCCCTTTTTGCCTGAAAAGAAGAAATCATGAGCAGCAAATTCACTACATAAATTTCAGTTGTGGCTGAGAATCTGAGAATGTTTGCTGCGGGATGAGTGGGATTAAGTAAAAATTAGCTGGAATTGATTGATAATGTTAATTATATCCGATAGAATTTCTAATAATAAATGGTCAAGCAAACAGCCTCAGAAGGAAAAAGTAACTATTAAAATTGCAGCACATACCAGGTAACCTCGGAAAGCTGTTTGTATTTTGATTGCCGCGGCTTCCTCCTCAGATTTTCCAGCAAACCTGGCACCTGTATTAAGTTGTCGCCGAACAACCTCTACAGCAGCCTGTGCTGGAACAGCAGGAGCAACAGCATCATCAGCAGCAGTGGCAACTGCCACAGGGTAAGTCTGCCTGCTCTGTTCAGCCTCAGCTTCAGTTAATTTCACCTCCTCCGGCTGAGGAGGAGGGGACAACTTGACAGCTTCTAAAGTGGCTGCATCAGAACCACTGGGTCCCAAATGCACCTGCTTCTCCGAAAACTGTGCTTTTGATTTCTGAAATACGTAGCAAACAAGAATATTAGAAACTCATTGATAACAATAAACTACAAGCAATTTTTAGCTGAATGGGACCTCTCCAAACCTGGTTTCTCTTTGCCTTGGACTCTGGGCTGAAGGCTTTCTTTAGAGAAGATAACCATTTTCCTTTCCTCCCCATCTTCTTATCATTCCTCAGTATAATCCTTTAAGAGCCAAAAAAAAAAAAAAAAAATTAGCCCTTTTTAAAATGCATTTGGAATAGACTAGAAATGAGATATGATTTCGCAGTGTAAAATATAGGGATTTTAAAAATGACAATCTCAAACAAATATTCAAGGAAGCAGATAGCTAATAAATGGTAATAACAGAAATACCAAAAGACAGACAGGGAAAATCATGAGGGCATTAAATATTAATAGTGCAAATTAGGAAGAAAAATGGGAGTTTTAAGCAAAAAATCCCATGATCTATCATGTATATCTGTTACCACAATCTAAACAAGTTTTTACCTTCTTCATTTTCAATTCAAAGATGACTAAGCAAGTTAAAGTAAACGGCTTTTTACCCCAGGGAAGGGAACTGTACAATAACAACTTTAGCTATAAAAATTTCAAATTTTCTTCCTTTCCTAGATTTTCTCCTCAACCAGGCAAAACCCAAAAGTCTTCAAATGTATTTAAACTACCCAGATTTTGAAGGACAATTAGCAATACCAAGCTACAAAAATTTCAAACAAAAAGAAGCTGAAGAATGCATCTTTAAATTGGGGTCCATGGAACAAAAAGTAGCAAAAGTACCTGAGATTGTAATGCCCAGATCTCAAAGAGCTTCAAGGGTCCTCTTCCTTTCTTTTCTGTTCTCAAGACAAACAAAAAAGATCAGAAAACTTTGAAAGGGTCACACCTCCTTTAGGCTGCCTCCTTGTGATATAGAGGGGAAGAACAGATCTTGACAAGAAGATTTTAGAGAGAATATGAAGGAAGAAAAACAGCTGTTTTTTTGCTAAGTGTGACCCCACTTCTTGGGTTGGGCAAACTTGGGTCCCACTTAATTTAACAGATCGCCTCCTTCTTGTCTGATCGGTTGAAAAAACCTATCCCACCAATGTTTTTCTTTCCCAAATGTTGGTAACTAATACAGTTAAAAAAGCACCCTCTTGTTCTGTCATCTTCAAATTTCAATGGCACTTCAGTTCAGTAGCAGAGCAGTTAAAACTGAAACTCAACTGTAAAACTTCCAACATGTCTGATGGTAACTAAAACCTTCTTTTTTTTTTTTTTTTGGGTTACTTTTCTTAGTACTACTTCCCAAAACAAAAATGTAGCATGGGTATGAACAAACAAGTTATACCAAGGCTAACCGCAACTTCTTTTTTGAGGGTATATTACTGCAAAATGTCATTAAGAATATATCAAAGGTGTGTCTTCCTTGTCTTACACTTAACCGATTTATTCCATGCTCCCTTTTATTTCGATGCTCCTTGCCATGTAGGGTCCATTTAATTTCTTTATAAAATACTAAACATAAGTGCAAGTTTTTAAAGAAATTTTATCCTAAATGCAGAGATTAAATAACCGCATGCAAATATTTTTTTACTTTGTATGTTAAAGTAGTGATGTAATTTGCAACATGTTAAATGAAAAGAAGAGTAGCATAATGGAGACGGCAGAGCAAAGGCTGTTTGGCATGTTGTCGGTAGACACCGCCACAGGTTTTAACTTTTTCTAGGCAAATAAAAGAAAGGTTTTGACACTCCTTACGAGCAGAAACATGATTGATGAACTACTGCTACAATTTACGTGCCACATTATGATATTAAAATTATTTCAACACCTTTAATTAATTTTGTTTAAAGCTATATACTATTCTATAATT
Source organism: Theobroma cacao (assembly GCF_053813885.1). NCBI lineage: Eukaryota > Viridiplantae > Streptophyta > Magnoliopsida > Malvales > Malvaceae > Theobroma > Theobroma cacao. The sequence goes on from NC_142643.1 coordinate 2,654,394, forward strand.
CTTGGACTCATGTGCTACACTACTAAATAACATCTGACCAGTTTTTCATGCGAGTGGATAATGAATAATATATATAGATATATCTTTTGGCTCACATGTATGGTTTGATAGTACAATTTGATAGACTAATTGTCATATTTTAATTTCCATAAGTAATTTTGGCAAAAGAGGAAGTGGGAAAATGGTGAATAGATTAGATTTATCTCGTGTATTATTATGTTAAATATTATTTGATGAAGTTTTTAAACTATTACAATAAATAATGAATAGAGTAATCGTTTATAATTTATCTTGTGAATAACTATCTTAAATATTATCGGTAATATTTTTAAATTTGATAGAAAAATTAAATAAAAAACAATGTTGTAATCGCATATGGTAACATAATCACGACATAATACAACATCGATAATAGTCCTTTATCTCGATCTAAGGGGTAGGTTATTAACTTAAGCATTGTCTAATACAAGCAAATTATAAAACTAGTCGATAAATAATTTGTTATTCCTTTTCACTTCTAAGGCATAATCCAACTCTAAAAGGCATTGATTATGTCCTAATTTATGGGCTCAAACCGTTTATAATTGAGTATTTCGGTTAAGATAAGAAGTAGTATTAAATTGTAGGACCAAGTTTGTTACTAACAACCCTACAACTTGTCACGTCAAGGAGCCTACTAATATAAGACGTGGATGCACATTGCAACATTTCTTCCTTTGATGTTGATTTTTTAGTAATTAGGAATTTAGTCCAAAAAATAAATAAAAAAGCTAAGTTCTTTGACAAGGTGAATAATGGAACCGACAACAAAGTTGCAAGCAGGTGATGGTATTAATAGTTTTTTTTTTTTTGGGTTTATTAGAAATTTTGATAAATTAAAATAAATAATATTATATTTTAAAAAATTATTCGGTTAAAATTAATGTAAAAAAAATAATACTAGTTCACTTGAGTATTAGTAAAATGATAAGAAGTCGTACCCTTTGACTTAATAATTAATATATCTTTTCTTATTTAAAAAGTTGAATTTGAATCTTTATTTTTTTTAATAAAAAATAAATAATTTGTAAATTAACTCTTAATTTAATTCAATTTCTTAAAATGAAAAGGGAAAAATCTATCTATAAGTCGAAATTAGATATCACATGCACTCGTATTAAGCTTAGTACCCTCCTATAGATTTTTTTTTTTTTGAGAAGTAATACCCTTATATAGAGTTGATCCAGTAACTTATTCATTTTTTTCTCAAAAATATTTATGCATCATCACGTATATGGACGTTCATGCTTTACAAAGGATATTATAAATTTATAACCTACGTTTTTTTTTTCTTTTTTAACATTGGAAAATAAAAAACCTCTTTTTTTTCATGCACGGAATAGGTAAAATTTTGTATAATTCATATTTTTTAGTACCAGAAGAAGTTCATTATTCTTAGAATTATATAACAATAGATAAAACTTTTTTATCTTATAGCCATGCTTGATGATTTTATTTGTTGACATGCTTTGATAGGAATCATATGCATGCTAGCTTCTTCTAATTTTATACATGCAAATGATGTTTTCCCATATATATGTTAATGGGAAGAGAGTGATTTATATAGCCATGGGTTCCAATTTGCTAGAAATTGACTGATAAGTTTGTTTCCCAAAGCAGTCTGTATCTCCAAGTTGTCCAATTCATTCAAACGTATATGTTAAAGAAAGAGGGTGGTAAATAAGTGACTGGTGATGGTCCAGAAATCAGCCCAGACAGAGATAGGCCGCCTGTTGAAAGATGTGGGAAACTGCATCAGGCTGCAGCTAATGAAAGACTGTTGACATTTCATTGCCCCCTATGGCCCATAATTGATCATCCCATGGCGGTCCAGGCAGGTTTTTTTATTCAACCAAAAACTTTTGCAAAGATAAATGCATGCAGGCATTGGAAGAAAGGACAAACAAAAAAAGAACAGAAATTGTGAACAGTTTTGAGAACTATTTCTCCTAACCAAGAGAGATGAAGCAATATGATATTAATTTCTCCAAAATGTTCTTTGCTTACTTTCTAATCAAATGGTTTGGTATAACCACTTGCCAAGGTTGGTGGGTTTGTCTTTGCTTTAAATCAATAGAATTTTCATTTCAAGATCTTCCATCCTATAATCATCAGGTGGGACTGGGAGTCTTCAACTTTTGGTAGTATTTGTTCCTTGGCAAGGATTATTTGCTGTTTTTTATAGAAATGAGGCAAACATTTAGGGGATGGTTTTTTGGATTTGATGTTGCAACTGGCAAGAAAAAGATGGTGTGCCCTATCATGTTGAGACTGTAAAGAGGAACAAAAAAATTTGTAAAATGTGTAACAATTAAAAAAATTACATGATAAATGGGAAAAAAAATTGAGACTATGCTCTTCATTATCATATATTTTTGTCCACCAAATGAAATCTCTCTGCATCATATGTTTTCCTCCTTTATCTTTGAGTAACAGTAACATCCAGCAATGAGGCTGTTTTGACAAGGTCTCTTGGCACTACTCCAATGGGAAAACGAAGACGCCAAAGCATGATTTTGGAGCACTCTTCTGGTGGGATACCCTTTAACTTGGTCTCATCTTCTAGAACAACTTGTTTCACAAATTTGAGTGAATTCTGGCAAGCAAACACGAGATAAAACAAAAGCCTTCTCAATAAAAGTTCTGGCAGATGCAGACACGAAGTGTTAAGTCATCCATGCTGTTGCTATTGCTTGCAAAGCTAATTATAAACTAATATTTTTTAAATCATACGTGCAGCACTTGAAGATGTCAGAACCAACAAGAGAAAGGCTGATCTTTGCCCTTTCTAGCTCAACTTTTGAATAATATAAAAACTTCAAAGTGCCCATTATTTTGTTATGCTTTCACTTCAGTTTTTAGAGTGGGGGGGACTGATCAAAGCAACAGCAACATGTTATAAATTAACCCTTTACCTAATATCTATCAAGGCATGCAGTATGCTGCTGTTTTTTTTATAAAGAAATGGAAGTTGGTCGAACCCCTACTGAACCATTTATTTTCCTGGTGAAAATTCTTGGAACCTAATTTAAATGGGACCCAGCTTCATTCATGGAATCATGATTATTAGCTTCATATGCAAACCATATCCTTTTTTTTATTGTAAGATGGTATAAATTTTGGTTAGTTGCATCAATCAGTATGTTTAAAGACCATTTATTACCAAACTGATGGACAGTGGGTGAAAAATCCTAAATATTTGAGTTTAGGCCTAGTCTCATGTCAACGAGTTTTTACTGGGCTAAATCCATTATGGATAACTATGCATTCTTTCATTGTACATTTGATTCTTGATAGTACAGAATCTTAAAATGGGAGATTCATTGTTGTGATGAAATGCGGCAAGAACAGAAAAAGAAAACCATTTTTTAACTGTCTAATGCTTGGCTTAGAGAATATTTGCTTACCTGTGAAGTGCCTTGAACAGATGTGGGGCGACCCCATCTCTCAGGGTCCCAAAGGATTGAACTGTTAAATGCAAAACTTGATATATGAATAGGAGGTTTGGGCTCTGCATCTGTTTCTGCATCTGTGTGGTTGTTCATCTTCCTCAGATGCCACCCTATCACTTGAGAGGAATCGCATACTGGTCCTTCTATTACAACTTTCCTCTTGTTTGCTGACAGTAAGGCCATTGGCCAAGTTCCAAACACCCTGCACATTGGCCAAAATGTATATAGGTTAAATACATAGTTACTCACTCTTTTCTACAGCTTACCAAAGGGTTTGGTTGACACTATCTTTTCCTAGTATCTTTGTACTGACATACACTCTTCTTTCATTTGTTAAATTAATCTTCGTTGCCCTAAAAGAATGAAGCTTTGGAACTTCCACCCACCAGCCAGCGCATTATATTCTCATGTCCTAGTTTCTCTTTTAAATTTTTTATTTTATATACCCTACAAGGGCATAATTATGCAGGTAGTTTGAAACTTATATCATAAGAAATATAATAGGAGAAAGAATATGATGAGGGTACATACTCAATTTGTCTAAGCTCTTTGAAGAAATCAAGATCATAAACATTGGAAAGTCCGGCGAAATGAACAATCCCGCTCAGTTTGTGGTGCTCAATGTGCTTCAGTGCCATATTTCGCTGGTGATTCTGCTCTGCTTCAGGGTCTGTAAAGTTCTCCTTGAACACTAAATGCCTATACATAATACCCGTTTTCCTAAGTATTTCGGATACCTCATTCGAATCAGATTTCCCTTCCACGACAATCCACAACAATGGTTGAGGAACCAGCTTTATAGTGTTTGCTAGCCTCCTCAAAAGCACCCCTTGAAACTGATCTTTCGTGCTTGTTGGTGTAACAACAATTATGAGTCTTCTAGCTGGCAGCTTGATGACTTCATGAGTATCCACTTGTTTTGGACTTTCTAGTTCCTTGGACTTTGCTGGAACTGGCACCGGAGTTTCTGCTCTCAAACTTCTGCTAACATTACTGCTATGTACTGCTGTTGCTGATTGGTTCAACGTTTGGACAGGCTGCGGCGAAATCTGTGATTTATTCTCTGTAGCAACACGGCTAGAAAAAATTGAATCCTTACCTGTTGGAGCAAAGCCTGTGAAAAACCCCATGACAAAACATAAAGAGAAGTGCACAATAGCTTTCTTCCATAACTGTACTTTCTTCTTTGATCTCTCCACAGATCCCATCTTCTAACTTGCCAAAAAATCAGTGGAAATGGAATTTTAAGGTGGAAAATTTGGTCACCTCCACTGAATCAGTTGAAAGTATTGTTGTTATCATAGAGTAGAGGGGGATTTAGAAGACTATGATTAATCAGGTATCTTTTTATATTTGAATGTTGTGGAGGTTATAGCTAGGAGTGGTATTTCTTTTTTTTTTTCTTTGTTTTTTTTTTTTAATGTAAGGTAGGAGCTGATGGTTTGTGATTGGCACTGGCAAACTCAATGTATATTGTGTTCGTTTGGGGTTTGTTCAATTGATGAGGCATTGCTTCACTTAGTTGTCCCTTGAAGTAAAAGAAACACGGAAAAAGCGACATGTACGAGGGCTTGAGTTGCTATCTGCACCAAATAGTTGTTGAGATGGAACCCATCAACTAAATATTTTGAAAAAACAATTTATACCCTCTTCTCCCTGCTGTCAGGATTCGTTTTTCTAATACCTGGAGTTGACCAAACGCGGCTTGTTGTCACATTTTCGTACTGAGAAGACCTCTAAGTCCCCATAAACAGGTTGATGCAGAACGTCTGCAGCATCCACTGTTGCGGCATGGTTACTCAAAAACTCCACTTTCTAGGATCATTGTGATCATGTTATTGAAATACATATACGTAAGAATGAGAAGAACTTGAGAGAATTCCAGATCCTTTGATATATATTCCAAGTAAAAATACATCAGAATTTAGCAACACGGAATTGCGCCCCACTGGAGATTGTGACTTGTCACAATCCTGATTGAGACGAGGTTGAGATTGCAGTCATGAATTGCAAGTAAGTTTGAAAATTTCAGATTTGAATTGGACCAATATGTCCTCCACTGAAATAGGAAAAAGAAAAGAAAATGGAGAAAGAGAATTAGCCTGAAGGCTACGGATGCCTTTTCTTAATGGTAATTATTAATTGTTGCCATTAAAATTTCAAGAGTCGTCCATTAAAGTCACTTTGATTGATTTTGTAATTTTTTTCTTTTCTAGCTAGAAAAATACGTCTTATCATTTTTTATTCACTAATTATAATTTTTGTCACAGTTTTCTAACTTTAGAAGGAACTTGAGATAGTGACAAAATGATGGTGATGAATTCATGATGTTAATCATCAATTTATAGTAGTCTACAGGACTATGAGCCCGTAGTCTCAGCAGCCCTTTTGCTGCTGTATGATTTAAAGACTATTCATACTTCAAGACTTTGCCTTTTCCCCAGACTTTGCCACTTCTAGTTGTTTATGGTTTTTCACTCCAACAAGCATTTTAGCAGTAAGAATCATCCGTATTGAGTATTGAGGCATCAATCCATGGAGCAGCGCCAAGGGAATGATTCATCTTCACCCCACAAGATTAAGATAGGTTTACTCTCACACTTGTTTCCACCTTTTTTACGCATGATTTGCGTAACTCTTGATAAATACAAGATTTGGTCGGGGAAAACGGGTTTCTAAAGCAAGGGAAGAGCCCAAACAGAATTTAGCATCACAGCACAAGTGTCTGTGACCTTGGCATTAATTCGATGTAAACGACAATTCGAAATGGCAATGTCTTGTTTGGGGGAGGATAATTCCTGATCAAAATTGAGGACAAAGGGCAATTGGTAGTTGGTCAAAGACGGTTCGAAACCTTTACACAGCTTGTTCTACAATAACAAGCGTCGGTTTAACAAATACCCAAGTTTCAAATAGCCACAATAAATATCAATGTCTAGATTGCCATTCGGCACAATGGGAGACCCCTGGGCTACCTGATCGAGGATGCCGGCACCAATGATCTTACAAGCCGCATTCCGATTGCTGGGATCCCTTGTAACTTTTGAAATTTGCTCGCAATCAAACTAGAGGAAACTCTGAGCTGTAGGAATCATACGGAATACCACATTCATAGTGACATTAAGATTTTACTCGAATACTCGCAGCAGAAAATCATAATATCAAACGAGAATTGTTTTAAAAGCATTTAACTACACTTGACAAAAGAAAATGTAAATAAGACAAATAATAAAAGCAAACCTCAGACAACTTTGCAAGTCTCAACCCAAACCAGACACAGACGACAGCATATAAAAATTGGTCCACAAAACTGACATATAAATTACCGGTAAATAAAAAGTATGACCAAAATTAAGACAATTATCCTAGCTGTGATAATTATCTCACAAAAGCAATCTCACTTTCCACTCTTCTTAGCAGCAGACTTGGTGACCTTGGCACCGGATGCATCCTTCTTATCAACACTCTTGATGACACCAACGGCCACAGTCTGGCGCATGTCCCTGACAGCAAAACGTCCAAGAGGAGGATATCCAGAGAAAGTCTCCACAACCATTGGCTTGGTGGGAATCATCTTCACAAACCCTGCATCACCATTCTTCAAAAACTTAGGCTCCTTCTCAAGCTCCTTGCCTGATCGTCTGTCAATCTTGGTCAGCAGTTCAGCAAATTTGACAGCAATGTGAGAGGTGTGGCAATCAAGTACCGGGGCATATCCATTTCCAATCTGGCCAGGGTGGTTCATGATGATGACCTGAGAGGTGAAGCTGGCAGCTTCCTTGGCAGGATCATCCTTAGAGTTAGATGCAACAAAACCACGCTTGAGATCCTTAACAGCAACATTCTTAACATTGAACCCAACATTATCACCAGGGAGAGCCTCCTGGAGGGCTTCATGGTGCATCTCAACAGACTTTACTTCAGTGGTCAGACCAGTGGGGCCAAAGGTCACGACCATACCAGGCTTAAGGGTACCAGTCTCAACACGACCAACAGGGACAGTTCCAATACCACCAATCTTGTAGACATCCTGAAGTGGGAGACGAAGTGGCTTGTCTGAGGGCCTCTTGGGCTCATTGATCTGGTCAAGAGCATCGAGAAGAGTGGGACCCTTGTACCAGTCAAGGTTTGTAGACCTCTCAATCATGTTATCACCCTCAAAACCAGAGATTGGGACAAATGGGATCTTCTCAGGGTTGTAACCAACTTTCTTAAGATAAGAAGAGACTTCCTTAACAATTTCATCATACCTCGCCTTGGAGTACTTTGGGGTTGTGGCATCCATCTATACCAAAAAATATGAACACTAGCTCAGTCACAAAATCAAGTTTTACTTACAACAATTATTAAAGAAAAAGACGCATAGATAGAATACAATGTTAAACATGAACAAGTTCTAAACCTCACCTTGTTGCAGCAGCAAATCATCTGCTTGACACCAAGGGTAAAGGCAAGCAAAGCATGCTCACGGGTCTGACCATCCTTAGAGATACCAGCTTCAAAACCACCAGTGGTTGAGTCAATAATGAGAACAGCACAGTCTGCCTGTGAGGTACCAGTAATCATGTTCTTGATAAAGTCACGATGTCCAGGGGCATCGATGACAGTGCAGTAGTATTTTGTGGTCTCAAACTTCCACAGTGCAATATCAATGGTAATACCACGTTCGCGCTCAGCCTTAAGCTTGTCAAGCACCCAGGCATACTTGAATGACCTTTTGTTCATCTCAGCAGCCTCCTTCTCGAACCTCTCAATCACACGCTTGTCAATACCACCAAGCTTGTAGATCAAATGACCAGTGGTGGTCGACTTCCCAGAGTCGACATGGCCGATGACCACAATGTTGATGTGAACCTTCTCCTTACCCATTATAAAACTCGGGAGAGAAGCTGAAAATCAACAACAAATAAATTCATAATACAAATCACAAACAAAATTCAAAATCAAAACTTGAAGCATAAAATTCCCTTGCCTACCAACAACAAAAATTCCACATGAAGATCACACAATTAAATCCATATTTTATGGAATAAGAACTAACAAGCATAACCTCCAGTTTAAACTAACAGTTTTATATAGAATAATTCAACTTATTTTAAAACAAAAAATCAATCCAAAGTTAAAAGTCAACAGATTTAATAAAATAAACGTGGCCGCTGGGATTCGAGCCCAGGTCCTCCACATATGGAGTTCTTTCCACTGAACTACAGCCACTAGATCTTAACATATCCTTTCCCATGTAACCAGTCAAAGCTTTCCATTCAAATCAAATAAGCCCCAGGGAAAAAATTAATCGCTGGCCATCTTTATTATTATCGATAACCAATTTCCCTGAGGCTAAATTCGCTTCGATAGATCGGTTATCACAGGAATTATCTTCTCAGGAAACAAATTTTATAATTTTAAATCATAAAATTTTAAACGAACATAATCATAGATGCATAAAATCTAAGAACACATCGATCATAACACAAAAAAAAAAGGACGAAGAAAGAATCAGATCCGAAATTACCCAAAAAAGGAATATAAACAAAACGAATCAGATCAGAATCATTAAAAAGGAAACAAATCAAACGGTGGAAAAATCAAATTTATATTAACTAACCAAATCAAATGAAAGATAAAACTAATATTTCAGGTACCAATCAATCAGATCAGATTCTTCCTCGAATCGAAGCAACAAAATTAAGAAAAGGATTTTTACCTGTAAGCTAAAAATAGGACTCTTGGAGATTCGCTTGATCAGAAGCTCTCCTCGTCGCAGCGGAAGAGAGCGTAGAGAGCAAGCGAAAGAGGAAGAAATCAGCTGTCTGCTTTAGCTTAAGTAGCTACTCTCTCAGCTTTGGTTTAACTAGGGTTTCTCTCTCAGTCGTTGGATTAAAAGGCTCACGTGAGAGATCTCACATCAACCGTTTAAAGCTTCTCCGATATTTTCTCTCAGACTAGATGACTTTATTTGGCCTTGAAACCTCAAAAATACCCTTAACCTTTTTGCAAAATAACACGGCACTCCTTAAACTATGCAAACTACCAATTTTACCCTCCACTATTTCCTAATTTTCCGTTTTTAACCAGGTCTAAGTACCTATAGGTGCTTGTACTTTGAGTTTTTTGTCAATTTAGTCTCTTTCCTAAACTGATCAATTTAATCCTTACATTTTAAGAGTTTGTGCAATCAAATCTCTTCCTTTAATATTGTCTGAATTAATTATTAATGGTGCAGACTTGACATTAACATATTAGACTATGTTGACGTGACGACGACGTGGCATTAGCATGTTGCTATCGCATGTTTAGAAAAAAGTTAAAAAGTTTTTTTTTGAATTTTTTTCATATCAATTTTTTGATGTCACATCATATTCATATGAACTAAATAGAATAACAAATATAATATACAAGAATTAAATTGAACAAAATTATAGACTATAAAGATTGAATTGAACAAAAATCTATCATATATGACTAAATTGGATACTTTAACCAATTTTTGTTTAGCATTTTCTTTGTATAAATTAGTGAGGTTATTTTTTGTAATTAAAAAGCATTAGTTTTTCATTTGAACAAACTAATTAGACTGCATTTAAAAAAAAAACTAATAAATACTTTCATTCTATTGGAGTAATGCAAGTATATCTAATCAAAAAACCTAAATTACCAAAAGATCTTGTAGTTCAACAACATCCACCAAGATACCAAAAACCAAAATGTACATCATCCTATTCTTTCAAGAGGCTTGTAACCTCTACAAGAACACAAATCAAGTACATCATGCAACACTTTCAAGATGCTTGTAACCTCTATTAGAACAAAAATCATATAAAAGTATAACCCTGTACCAAGGTTGGCCCTTGGGTGAAGCCACCCAAGCAAGGGCTTTAGGCCCCCAATTTGAGGAGGCCTCAATTTTAGGAAAAATTTATAATTTTATAATAATTATAATATAATTAATTATATTAAAAATATAAAAATAAAAAATAATTAATAAAATTATTTGTACTTTTACTTGTTTAATTATGTCCCTAATAAATCTCAATTTTTTATTACTTTCTTTTTTCTAAAATGCTATTAATTCTCAACTATGTTCTCTTATTTTCAATAAATTAACAGTCATATGTATTTAATTATCTCCAACAATTATTTTTTTTCTCACTTATTTTTCTTATTTCCAATTAACGCATTTAATGATTTCCAACAGCTATTTTTTTCCTATATATAAAACTAATTATTTATTTTCAATGTATAATATATATTTTTGAAATCTTTCTTTCTCATTTGCTCTTTCTTCCTTTAACTTTAATTTTTCTCTAAAAAATACACAAGAAGTCTGTTCTTTTATTATTTTCATAAAACTATGAGCCTCATTTGCGGTTTGCAATAAGCATTCAACAATTAGATACTATTGTTCTAATCTTTACAGATTTTATTACTTTAATTTAGAGTTTATATTATATTGTTATATTATTTTTATTTTATGTGATAGTTGATTTATTTGAATTAGAAATTTGGATTGTTGATTTTATATTAGCCATTTAAAAAAAATAAGATAATTATAATAGTTAAATATTTTTAAAATAATGTTAACAATTTCAGTAAGTGTTGCTTCAGGAGAAAGAAGTTTTTCAAAACTAAAATTAATAAAATCTTATTTAAGATCAATAATGTCTCAAGAAAAATTAAATGAATTGGCTGTATTATCAATTGAAAAAAAAATATTAGAAGAACTTGATTATAGAAGTTTAATTAAAAATTTTGCATCTTAAAAAGCTAGAAAAATAAAATTTTAATAATTTTTTTAATTTCAATAAAAAAAAGCCTCATTTGAATATTTCGCTTTAGGCCTTTGAACTTATTGGGCAGCCCCTACCTTGTACAATATCCATTATTTAAAAAAAATGTCACATTAATATTCACAATATAGACAAAATCATAGCAAAAGGCCTCTGCTCCAACAAACTCAACGATGATAGCAAATTAAGATTTCCATATCGTATATAAAAGTTGAGCAATGGCTAACTAATTGATATATTGATCTAAGACTCACAAACCTCGAACTTTATTTTGTAAAGGGTTTTTATCTATTGTCTTTGAAAAAAAATTAATTTTTATTTATGCATATTCTTTTAATTATTTTATTACTTTATATAATATTCTTAATATTGAAAAAAAAACATTTCAAATGTCTTGCATAAATGATTAATATTAATATTTTTATTGTGTTATGGTTGAAATTTTTTCAGATGAAAATTTTTGAAAATATTTTTAAACTCGTGGTCCAAATAAAAGAAAATAATTTTCTCAATTTATCCAATCAAAAGACAACATTAAATTTTTCAATAAAATATTTTTTATATAAAAAAATTCTTTTAGCAAGTTAATTTTAGACTACCAAACAAACCTTAACTAAATTACATCTTAACTATTGTCATGGATCGCACATTAAGAAGATATGGATGAGCCTTATGTATATAAATATGAGTCTTTCACCACTTATTAAGCATGTTTTTTAAGTTAAGAACTTGGACTCGTGATTTTTAAAGTTTAAGGTCGTATGAGATTGAGTTTAAGTTTCGACTCATGACAAGTGGTATCAAAGTAGACCTAAATCTTCACTGATGTAGAGCCCTATGAGAGATACAAGGGTCGTGGTAGACTTAGACTAGTGTAAGAGTTTCTCTTCTCTATGGGTAAAGGAGCCATTGCAGCAGGAGCGTTGCATAATTGAGTGAGATAGAATGTCAGAGTCAATGCAACGAGAGCATTGTACAATTTGGTGGGATAAAATGTTATGGATCCTACATCAGTAAGAGATGGGTGGGTTTTTGATATATAAACATGGGTCTTCCACCACATATCAGATATGTCTTTTGAGCTGAGAACGTAAACCCGTAATTTATAAGTTTACTTAAGTTCCATTTTATGAGTTTAAGGCCACAAGAGATTGGGCTTAAGTTACAACCAGTAACAACCATATTACGTATAATGGTCACATTTAATTTCACTGTCTTTCTCTAGCAATTTTTTTTTAACAAAAAGTCCCATTGGAACCACTCTATAAAAAGTTAAACAAGGTATATTTTATTCTTTCTTCTATAAAAAAATATATTGCTTAATGATATGTTTATTTATGCTTTGTTATTTTAATTTTAAATTGCCAAAATAATAAAAAAAACTTCACCCAAAAAATATTGGAAAATTGTGTAATTACTTCTACCATTAATTTGAAAGTCATGTTGGAATTAACTGTAATCTAGTTATAGTAATATTTTTGTTTTATAATTTATAAATCATTACATAATGTGAATTCGAGTATATATTGTTTTTATTTAATTTCCTTAATTATTTTAAATTGTGCCTTTGCAATAAAACAATCATATATTATGCAAATTTTGTAATAAACTAATCATATATATTATGCAAATTTTGTAATAAAATAGTAGCGGTAATTTTAGTCACTATTCCAACTACCAACTGTTAAGAAACCTGAATCAAAAAGGCAGCCGAAATAAGTAAAATAAACGAAAAAGGGGTTTCGAAAACTCCAAAAATCGTTGGATTATAATTTTTTTTTATCAAAATGTGTCACCAACTAGGGCTTTAACTAAACAAAAAAGCTACAACATTGTTCAACAACAAACCAATGGTAATGTTATCCAAATTTTACAATAAACATGGTGAACAATAATTCATACATAAATACAAGAAACTATAAGGGTGTTTAGGCTCCCCATGTTACACATCTCAATTGTTCTTTTTTAAATCCTCGTTTTCCTTGCTAAGGGAATCTATTTTTGACTAGAGAATATTAATCATAGCTTGGGCACTCATCATTTCAAGCTTTAATGTCTCCTTTAGATATCATGTGGATCTCATTCTGCAATTCACTGATAAGTTCATGCAACCAGAGGCACCACAAAATTTAGATTAGCAATATCATATGTTGGAGGAGGAACATGAGAATTCTCTTTCGATTCTATTGATTCCATTAAAGAAAATTCCAAGAGCGCATAATGTCTTGATAAATTGTCTTAATTGAAACCTAGATATATGAGTCCACAAAATTTCTTGATTACTGAAAACAAAAGTTTTAGTCAAACGTGGCCATAAACAAAAACTTGTTCACAATCAAGAATGGCTTCTGATCAAGTAATGGAATTTCCATTGGGTTATCGTTTCGTCCCAACTGAAGAATAACTCATTCTCGTTCCTTATCATGTATAAGTTTTTCAAGAAAGAAGATTACAATAATGAAAACCTAGGAAAATAACAATAAAGTTGGTTGTGTGGAATAAATATAGATATATGAGTTACATGCTTTGTAATTCTTTTCTTGATGCTTTGTGTACTTTTTTTCTTACATCTCTTGTGTTTTGTTCGTTGGTTTAGGATATATCAATTTATTGTTTCAATTTTTGAAGATGTTTTTGCTACTGCATATTGAGTTTTGTTGAAAACGTGATTAATAATTATCAAAGGTCAACATATGAATAATATGATTTATAATTGGGTTTTAAGGTTTTGCTTATTCTTTATCAATAAATCTTATGTTGATTTCTTGTTTGTCTAGCTTTTGTCAACATGCAGATTTCTAGAAGTTGCGAGTATTTTACATGTTTAATATCTATAATTATATATAGAGAGTGTCTTTCAAGTTTCAATTCATGTAATTGTTAGACACTTGGGTAGGCCAATTAAATGCCATGTGTATTGGCAATTGGTTGACATGTGGTAGGTTTAGTTTGTGGTTTATATGAGATTTTTTTAATTTTGTAGGAGTTAATTGTGAAATGTAATAATTGTTAATAACACAGCTGAGCCTTTTTTGTGGATTTCAATTAAATAAAATGGGTGTATATGTTTTTTTTTAATTTTTTTCTTTGATGTATAGCAAATCTAAAAGGCATAAGTGTCTTTTTACTTAACTACATTTTCTTTTCTCTTCATCAATTTTCATGCCATCGCTCTATTTCTCTCTTCCTCTCCCTTCAGTGGCTTTCACATTCCTTTTTTCTCTTCGTCTCTCAAAAATTCGTTTGAGTTTTTTGGTCTTTTTGCTCCCATGTTTTAAGATTTATCTTATTTTTCTCTTGGTTTTTTTGCCTCTTTTTACTCCCGTGTTTTGAGATGTAAACGGGTAAAGCACTTACTATTTTTGAGGTACCCGACACTGAAATTGTTTAAAAACTAAAGTATCCGAATCCTATAAAAACCTAGATAAAATTAAAAAATACTATCCAAAGTTGAACCCTATTAGTATAGCATTATCCGTTAATTATCCCATTATTCAAAGCAAATTGTTAGTATTTGGATACCCATTTAATAACTCGAACCCAAAACTCAAATAAAAAAATGTTTTACATTAATTCATATATAATTAACTAACAATTAAAAACTATTTCACAATTAAAATCAACAACAATACAACATAAAAATAATATAAGTGTAGAATCAAACATCATATTCAAATATAACATACAACAAAATGAATACATCATAAATTTCATTTGAATTCTCTTTTTCTTCAACATCAATTGTGCAAAGTTCACCTCCAACTGAAGATCCTACACAAATTTAAATGATGAAAAATTATATAAATTGAAATATAATAAACATTTTTATAAAACAAATGAAAAAAATAACTAGTATATTATTTACCTTCCATTTCATTCCTCAACCAATTTTGAGTGCACATTAATACCTCCAAAGTTTTTGGATGAAGCATACTTCAATGTTTACTCACCATTCTCCCACTAGTACTAAAAGGTGACTCGAATGCAATCGTAGAAATAGGAATAGCAAGAAAATCTTTGGCCATCATTTGCAATGTCAGATACTTTAACCCATTTATTCTCCACCAATTCAAAATATCAAAAGATTCAGTCCATGATGCAAGTGCCTCATCTTAATAGTAGCCCAATTTTGATTTCACATTCCTATCACTAAAAAAAGAAATCATAAATGCAACTAATTTTGAAAGTAATTTCCTTTGACTTAATGCTGGAATAGATGCTGATGCCTCAGCTCAAGAATTAAAAGAATGTGACTTTGGTTTACATGATCTAGATTGGTATTCAAGAAGTAAATCATAAAAAGTTCTTTTAACTTGTTCAATTTCATAAGTTGCATCATGACCATAAACCTCAGGAAAATAAAACTCCATTGCCTTCATTTTACACCTAGGATCTAATATAACCATAACAGCTAACACAGTATGAATAACTTTACAGTACTTATCAAACTTGTCAAACATTTTTTTCTCATTGCACTAATTACAACATCATCAGAACAGATCTAATTTACTTTTGAACTTTGAAGTTCACATTCTTGAACATAATAACAATTCACAATAGGATAATTTGTCTCAAAAAACAATTAAGTGGTCTTATAAAACAATTCCAACTTTTCAACAATATTTTTTTGCTTTCTTTCATTCTTTTTCCTTAAGCATAGAAACATAATATTTATCCTTAAATTTCAACTTAGGGAAAAGATCTTTGTATTGCAAAGCAGTGTGAAGCATTAAATAAGTCGAATTCTACCTAGGTTTGCAATCAAAGCTTAACTTTTAGAATATGACATTTTTTACTGACGAGCTACATCTTCAAACTTTGCCACTTTAGAGAGACTAGCTATCCAAAAAATTAAATTGCTATTTTCTATGACCTTGTCTATTACTGATAATCCATCTTTCATAATCAAATTCAAAATATGTGTACAACATCTCATATGAAGGATTTTTCAATCAAGTAAAAGCTCAGAACACAACTTATCAACTATGATAGAAATCATATTGTCATTAAAACTGCAATTATCCACAGTTATAGTAAAAATTTTACTTTTTATAATCCACTAAGTCAAGGCATCTAACAGCTCTTGTGTAAAAACATCCTTGGTGTGAGGTGTAGGCTCATAAATAAATCTATATATTTAAAAAATAAATATTTGTTAAAAGTATGCTCATAAAAACACTAATGAATTTTGTACCACATATTATATAATTAAAAATAAATATTATTTACCTCAAGATACGGCTTTGCAACACCCAAGAATCATTAATAAAATAAGTAGTGACGGACATGTAACATTTCTTTTGATTTGAAGATCACATATCTGTCCTAATTGCTATTCTACTTTTTAACTTCCTAAATACTTTTTAACTTCCTAAATACACCTTGTAACTTGGCCTTCTATGTGTTACAAACCTTGACAATATCCCCTCTAATCATAATGCGAGAAACCAATTTAACAAGGGGTTGAAGACTAGTACTATACCTTTTGAAACCAACATGTTCAACAATACTAAAAGGATACTCATCTAAGGCTATAGCACAAGCCAACTCAAATCTTGAAATGTTTAGATCAAAGGTAAAATTTTGAATTTAAACCTTTCCATCATTTTGCATCCCCACACTAAGCTGCTTTTGCCTTTCAAAGCATTCTTAAATGCTCAAAAAAAATTTCTTGGACAAGTATCCATATGATTTTTCAAAAATGATGTTTCATTCTTACTACTGGCCTTAAGAAAAGTGTTGTAATAATTACAAATTTCCATATCTAGTCCATTTATGTTTTTCTTTTCAAAATGAGCTTAAATTTTCAAAGTTAACTTACGACATTTTACACTTAGAGCACCTAACAAAGGTTTAGTTAAACTAGGCATAGAAGATCGTGCATTAGGAGTTTTCATCATCATAGGTGAGTTTCCCAAACAAAACAAGTTTGCATCAATCGAAGATAGATTTTCTACTTTTTTATAATTCTCACCATCATAATTCTTATCTTTTTTTTTATTGTCGACATTCTTCAAAAAATCTATACATTGTAAAAAAAAAAAGATATTAATGAAAACTGACAAGATATTAACAAGATATTATTCCTACCAAAGTAACAAGATATTACTCTACCTCAAAAAATCAAAACATCCTAAAAGAAAAAAAAGAAATTTGCCCAAAACAATAAAGGCAGCAAGAACAAAGTCTAGAAAACAGAACATTCAAAAATAAAGTAAAAAGAAAGAATCATGGACACCAAGAAAACTGAGTGCCAAAGTATCAAATGTTCTAGAATTGGTCGACCTTAGAAGTGGCAATATGACTCAATTAAGGGGGAGAAATTATGGACTATGCACTATACTTTTTTTTTCCTTTTGATCGATTTTTGTCCCACTAGGTTTTTATAGCTTAAGGTTTTTAATGAGGCAATCCAGAAGTGGCAATATGGCTCAATTGAGGGGGAGCAATTATGGACTATGCACTGTACTCTTTTATCCTTTTGACTGATTTTTGTCCCATTAGATTTTTCTGACTTAAGGTTTTTAATGAGGCAATACAATGGACATTTAAGGGAGAGTATTACGAATATATGTGAATATCCATTGTATTTCATACACCAATATATTTCTCTATATCCAATGTACATATTTATGTTGGTAAATCCTTATCTCCCGATTTCATTTAGTGTATGTACATTCCTATTTACTAAGTTCATCCTTTCAATTTATGTAAATTCATTTTTCCTTCATCTATGTGTTCTTATAAATAAAGACATTGTAGTTGATGGTAGATATACTGGAACAAGAAACAAAATAGAAGATCTTGTTACATTTCTACTACTTCTCTCTAATATTCTCTTTCAAAATTATATTTCAGAATATTAATGAATTTTTAATTTGTAGTTAGAACAATGACTATTTATGGCAGCAATTACATATTTTAAGTTTGTGTTACGAGCTGTGCATATTTATTTTTGTCTGCTTGTTGTGATTATGATTTATTATTATGACTATTTGATATTTTATTATTGTTTATGCAGCTGTTTACTTTGCTATTTGAAGCATAGTGAATAAGTTTTTATTAGGCTTTTATATGATTGTTTCCCTAATTAACAAGTTTTTATCAAACTTTTAAGCGATTGTTTACTCTGCTATTAAAAATATAGTGTATCATGATGGATGAATTTTGATCAAACCTTTTGATTCGTATATGGTTACTTATATTTAATTTCTATTTACGTGATTTGATTATTTTAATTTTGACACACATTATTTGATGATATTTGTTTTTTATTATTTGTCCTATAATTTAGCATTGTCTTGATTTGATATACAATTGTATGAATATAATACATTTCTCGGTCCAGGTTTGCATGGTAAGTGTAGAAGAGGTACACAAGACTTGATCTTTTGGATATTTAATATAGGCATAATACTTAAATAAGTTTCTAAGCCATTCAAAAAAATTCAAATAAGTCTTTATTCTTTTTTTATGTTTAATCAAGCTCTTATATTTTTGTTTTTGATTAAATAAATCATTATAATTAATAATTTATTAATTACCACTAGTCAAAATGTCATTTGTCATTTTTATTCACATAACACAATATAGTGTTGATGTGAAAGGCGAAAATGTCATATGATCATGTTATCATATCAAATTAGTATGTCACATCATCATTAATTATGATATATTAGTATGTCAAGTTATCACCACACTATTTAGAATGACAAATGTCATTTTAACTAAGTCAATCACTAATCATAAAGGCTTATTCAATAATGACTTATTTGGCTCAAAATAATAATATAAAAACTTAATTAAATGCAGTAAAAATATAAAGGTTTATTTGAATTTTTTAAATAATTTAAGAATTCTTTTAAATATTATGCCTTTAATATATGTTGACATTTTACTTGTTGATTATTAATTTCTATTTGTTTCCACTTTATTATTTGCTACATCAGTGGATGGATGGCTTTAACTTTTTTGTCAAAGTAAACATGGTAATTGCAAAACTTTGTACAGAATGTTGACACTAGAGTGGTCAATGTTTGCTGATATTTTATACAGACACAATATCCAAAAAAGTTCTTAAATTATTTAAGAAAATTCAAATAAGTCTTTATACTTTTATATTCAATATCTGTTGACCCGAGTATTTGTTTAATTGGTTTGTGCATAATCCCCCTGCCTAAAGAGCAGGGTTCGAATCCCCTCTCCCCCAATTATAAAAAGAAAAAATCAAGCTCTTGTACTTTTAGTTTGAACTAAATAAGTTTTTATATTTTTTATTTTGAGTTAAATAAACTCTTATTATTAATGATTAACTTAATCATAATACTATTTGTCATTTTATATTACGTGAAGATGACGTGAGCTAAATAAGTTTTTATATTTTTTATTTTGAGTTAAATAAACTCTTATTATTAATGATTAACTTAATCATAATACTATTTGTTATTTTATATTAAGTGAAGATGACGTGGCATGTTAACATGTTATAATTGATAATGATATCGTATGTTGACATATTATAAATGATAATAACGTGGCATGATAACATAATCATGTGACATTTTTTACTCTTCACATCAGTGTCATGTGAATATTAAATGAGAAGTGATATTTTAACTAATGACAATTAATCAATCATTAATTATAAAAGATTATTTAACTCAAAATAAAAATACATGGACTTAATTGAAAATAATAAAAGAATAAGAGTTTATTTAAAATTTTTAAAATAATTCAACTTTTTTTTAAGCATTATGCTTTTTATTTATCACTCTATTTTATGTGCATGCTTTTAATTTTATATGATTGGAATAATTATATATATATATATATATATATATGTTAGTTTACTATTTAGTTTTTTTACTACAAAGATTTGCTTAATTTATTAGTAAAGTATATGATGCAGCTGTGGCCAAGTTATTTTGGCATGATAGGAAGGTGGATAAAGCTAGGACTTGGCTCAACAGGGCTGTGACTCTTGCTCCTGATATTGGGGATTTCTGGGCATTGTACTACAAATTTGAACTTCAGCGTGGTAGTGAGGAGAACCAGAAAGATGCGATGAAAAGGTGTGTTGCTGCAGAACCAAAGCATGGTGAGAAATGGCAAGCAATTTCAAAGGCTGTGGAGAACTCTCACCAGCCAACCGAAGCCATTTTGAAGAAGGTAGTTGTTGCACTGGGAAAGGAAGAGAGTGCTGCGGAAAACAATAGTAAACAGTAATTACTTTTAAGGTTGTAGTTTCTGATTGTTCCTCTGTGCAGGTTTTGTTGTAGAATACTTTTACTAAGGGTAGTGCCCTACTGGTCTCTCACTTGAATGAAATTTTGATTTCTTTAATGAATGTGGACAGCCGAATTAATGCTGAAGCATGTTTACTTTGATTTTTGGTTGCAATGGTGAAAATTGTGTTTTATCATGATGTTTAAGCATTTAGAATATATTTATTGGTTATTACTGCCTCATGTTACTTATCACTGTGTCAAGATACTATGGAATTTGGTTCTGTGACCCGCTAATTTATATCGCAGTGTAGACTGATCTCATGACAGTTTGAAAACGATATGTTATCATATCAAATTAGTATGTCACATCATCATTGATTATGATATGTTAGTATGTCAAGTCAACACAACGCTGTTTATAATGATAAATGTTATTTTGACTAAGTCAATCACTAATCATAAAGGCTTATTCAATAATGACTTATTTGACTTAAAATAAAAATATAAAAACTTGATTGAATGCAGTAACAATATAAAAGTTTATTTGAATTTTTTAAATAATTTAAGAATTCTTTTAAATATTATGCCTTTAATATATGTTGACATTTTACTTGTCGATTATTAATTTTTATTTGTTTCCACTTTATTATTTGCTACGTCAGCGGATGGATGGCTTGAACTTTTTTGTCAAAGTAGACATGGCAATTGCAAAACTTTATACAAAATGTTGACACTATAGTGGTCAATGTTTGCTGATATTTTATACAGACACAATATCCAAAAAAACTTCTAAATTATTCAAAAAAATTTAAATAAGTCTCTATACTTTTATTATATTCAATCAAGCTCTTGTACTTTTATTTTGAACTAAATAAGTTTTTATATTTTTTATTTTGAGTCAAATAAACTCTTATTATTAATTATTAACTTAATCATAATACTATTTATCATTCTATATTACGTGAAGATGATGTGGCATGTTAACTATTTATAATTGACAATGATATAATATATTGACATATCATAATTGATGATAACGTGACATGATAACATAATCATGTGACATTTTTTACTCTTAACATCAGTGTCATATGAATATTAAATGAGAAGTAACAATTTAACTAATGGTAATTAGTCAATCATTAATTATAAGAGATTATTTAACTGAAAATAAAAATACATGGACTTAATTAAAAAAAATAAAAGAATAAAAATTTATTTAAAATTTTTAAAATAATTCAGTGTTTTTTTAAGCATTATGCTTTTTATTTATCACTCTATTTTATGTGCATGCTTTTAATTTTATATGATTGGAATAATTATATAAATATATATATATATATATATATATATGTTAGTTTACTATTTAGTTTTTTTACTATAAAGATTTGCTGAATTTATTAGTAAAGTATATTTCCTTTTTTTTTTTTTTTAGGCAAGTAAAGTTCTCTAGATATGATGCATCGATTTCTACCTGCTTTGCAACCACTCCAACGAAGTGATTCAATTAAAGTCAGAGCTATAGTTGTCCGCCTATGGGAATTAGTAGATCCTTCTCGACTGGGGCATATTACTTAGTCTCGATGCAAATGTAACATATACATTAACAACATTTAATGTTTATAAATAATTACTTTTCAAAAAAAATGTTTATAAACAATTATCATATATTAAATGATTAAATATTTTTCTCTTTTACAGAAAAATGCAATGCATATAGTTACTGTTACAAGTCAATCAGTTTAATATAATTGCTTTCTTTTTATATTTTACAAATTTGAAATTAATTCCTTGCATTTATCAAATAACTAAATTACTTTGCAAAGTTCCAAGTAATATCGAGAAAATAACAGTAATTTTCCGACCCACACGAGAATATTATGCAAGTACAAGTACTAATTAATCACATGGATTTCATATCTCTTGCGGACTGATTGCGTGCTTTGTGAAATTAGAAACAAGAATGCAACTGGTGTAGTCCAATTGAAGAAAGAAGATTGTGAAATAGGATCAACGGTTGAAGACCTTGAATCTTTTGAAGATGGAATATTGACTGTTGAAGAATCTGTGAAGCCGTATTGACAGTTGAAGAACTTGAAGACATGATGGTGGGGCTGAAGAAAGTTTCCAAACGGAGAAAGAAGATTGTGAAAAAGTATAAACTGTTGAAAAACTTGGATCTTGTGAAGATGGATTGACATTTGAAGAACTTGAATACATGATGATGGGAGTTGAAGTAAGTTTTGGACCATTCCAAAATCTGAGTGCTGAGCGGGTTCAAGAGTTGAGAAAAAGAAATTTAGAAACTGAAGAACATGACCAACAACCAAAAAGGGTGAGGTTAAGTGGTTCAATTGAAGACACTCAGAATCTGTCAAAGTGGCAACAACACCTATATCTACTTTAGCAGCAGAGGAAGCATTGGGCTTTGCTGCAGCCTCACATTGTCAGAAAGGATTGCCGACTGAAGAAACTAAATATTCTGAAGAAGGATTGATGGTAGAAGATTTTGCGGAACTAACAAGTGCTGAATATGCTAGACAATTCCAAATCTTTGATGAGCAAGTTGAGAGTAGGAAGTTTAGCTACCAGAAAAGATGAGGAGCAGCAGAAAATGGCGTCATTGAGCAACAACTAAGCAGTGGAAGACACACACAACTCTTTGGCAGCAGCAGGGAATCCAGTATCTACTTCAGCAGCAGCCTCAGATATGGACTTTGATGGAGATTTTTCTGAATTAGTTAACCTTCTGGTTTTTGGTGTATTCTGAGATGTATAGCCCTGAGACTTTGGACAAGTCAAAAGTAAATCCAAAGTCTGGAATTAAGCTCATCAGTTTAATGTTATTTTTATCTAAATTCCTGTCTTACATGTTATTTTGATCGTATGTCTAGCAGGGTTAGAACACATTGAGGCAAAGAGAATATTCTGTGAGGTACAGGGATGCATAGCTGCCTAGTGAAAATACTGATGGTGCCCAGAAACAGTACTGCCCGCACCAAGGATATATCAGGGCAATGTTTGCAGTAGTTTGTGACAAGATGTTTCTGGTTTGGCTATGTTCTTCTTGTCATCCGTTCATGGTTTGTTGGTGTTCATTATGCTTATCTGCTTCTGGGGGTATAATCTGTTATGCTGTACCTTCCATGTATCCAGAATTTCTCTGGTTTTACGCTTATCTGTCCTGGTGGTCTCCATTTATGCGACTTGTACCCGCTGATTCTCATCTGCTGTGTATTTGTGCTCCATGGTGTTGCTTCTGCTGGTGTTGTCTGTTCTGCTAGCACCCTACGTGTTCAGAAATTTTATGCTGTTGGTTCACTCTCAGTTCATCGCAACTTTTCTGTCTCATTGCTTCAGACCTGATGGAATATACTGTGTTGCTCTATCATTGTCTGGTTTTGGTTTCTTCATCACTTCCCAAGGCCAAGGT
Source organism: Theobroma cacao (assembly GCF_053813885.1). Classification (NCBI taxonomy): domain Eukaryota; kingdom Viridiplantae; phylum Streptophyta; class Magnoliopsida; order Malvales; family Malvaceae; genus Theobroma; species Theobroma cacao. The sequence continues at coordinate 2,678,332 of NC_142643.1, forward strand.
TAAGGGCATTCAAGTTTTGGCGTTATGTATTTATCAGCATCAGTTAGCAGATAACAGCACTACCCCAGCTCAACTCGCCTGGAATCTCAAAGATAGTTTTATTTGGGCACGGAACTGGATAATACATAATCTAAACAGACCAATCTTTAAACAGGAACAGCTATTTCAAGGAACCACGTATTGTCCCTAGATCTCAATTAACAAGAACTACAATAATCAATAACCCATTTCATCAAAATTTGAAGAGTTTAAGGATAAATATCCAATTAGAGGAGCCAATATTTCGTCACATGCAAGTTTTTTAGTCTTCTGCTTCATTTGGTTTGGTTGAAATAGACTCCCTTTTTGGTCTATGCTTCTTCCATCTCAGCTTACGCAAAGCCATGATCCAAGACGGAACCTCACAGCCTGATCCTGCCATTACATTAGCTATGTTACGCAAAAATGGAACATCATCTTCTGTGTAGAAAGTAATAGCTTCTCCACTCCTCCCTGCTCTGCCGGACCGGCCTATTTGGGAGATCCACAAACTTTGTTTCAGTAACCACACAAAAAAATAAGGACAAGGTAATCTATTCGAGAAATCTAGATCTCTGACAAGGTGCAGAAGCAAGTTGTGCAACATACCAATTCGGTGAATGTATGCAGCAGCAGAATCTGGAAAATCATAATTAATTACACAGTTGACACCCTTGAAGTCCATACCACGGGCAATGACATCAGTAGCAATCAAAACCCATGTTTTGCCAGCTCGGAAGTCATTGACAATATTTTCACGCTGCATTCAATTATAAGATATCAGGATAAAGTAAATAACAGTTGTTAGAAAGACCAACTAAACATAACATAACGTCATAATTCTCAATTAAGCACTACAAGAGCACCTTGCCCAAGATAGCTGCCACATACCAAAAACACTCTTGGGACTTATGTCTCTTCTAGACACTTGCTTAGGGGCTCTAAGATGAAGGTGAATGTGTAAAGGTGAAACATTGTTCATTGCACTTAGAATTCTAGTGTTGGTGGAGGTGGAAAGCAAAAAAGGATCAGCATAATACATAAGCATGGAAATAACCTTTACCTGTGTTTCAGATAAATCAGAATGGATGACACTAGCTCTAATATTATCAAATTTCAGCTCCTCATACAGTTCCTTTGCTCGTTCTTTGCTTTGTACAAATATTAAAACTGGCGGATTCAATTTCTACTGCCAAGCATGTGAGAAGACAAACAGATGGTTAAGGACATGCTCCAGCTGAAAAACACTAAAAGAAGATAACGTTAAAAGAGTATGGTTTTTTGTGGTATATAGTGTCATATCCTCAACAGCTTCAAGCAAAGTATTACAAATGCAATAAATTAAATAGGGGTATTGATAACTCTATGAAAAAGAAAACCAAACACAATTTCTAAGGGTAAATAAATAAGGTGGATTATCCATGTGCTATATATACTAACTTGAGACTGATACAATGTTCTTTCTTTCTCAAACAACTGTTATGGTTGCAAGAGATATGAGCTTTCTTAACATCCATATTAGCAGAATACCTCTGCAAAGCTTTGACGAAGTGCAAGGAGTTTCCCTTCTTCACTTCCAGCAAAAACTAACTTTTGATTTATAGATTTGGAAGCAGTATTCCTGCAGAAAATATCAAAAAGTGTGATGCATGTCAAAGAGAAATCCTCTTTTTTTTTTAAAGGTAATAATCTCATACTTACTTTCTTCCAATAATAACTCGAACAGCATCAGGCATAATGGTGCGTGCAAGCTCCTCAACAGAATCAGGTAAAGTAGCACTAAATAATGAGCGCATAATTGAAGGATTAGAACATGCTTTGACCACAGAATCGATCTGCTTTAACAAGCCCAGTTCAAACAGTTTGTCAGACTCGTCCAGGACAAGATATTCAACCCTGTAGAAGGAAAATTTTGTATCAATGAAGCAGTTTAAATTTGAAATTAATGTTCAAATATGAGCTGGTTTTCTCCATTCCAACAAGACCAATTATTAGACCTCAAACCTTCTCAGATTCTTCTATCCATTCTGATTAAAACAAAATGTTCAAGACATAGTTTTCCTAAAATCATATGCACCACAATCAGAGAGCTGTTTGTGACATGGATCAATGATGATATGGGGGCAGAGGACCACCCATCTATGGACAAATTTTACAGGTAGACCACTTTTCGGCACTGTGTTTTTGTTAAGCATGCCTGGGGTGAGAAATCATAAGGAATATGATCAGGGTGAGATTCATGAGGGTGGTGGATTGATGTGCTTAAGACAGGCTACCGCAAACTTTCAGGAAAGGATGTAACCTGTAAATGGACCTCTCTTGTGTGTCGTGTTCAGGATAGAGAAGGTGTAAATATAATGGGGTCGTTTTTTGAAACTTTGTGGTACTGGCCAGAAAAGTTCAAAGGATGTGTATAGGGGCTGTAGGGTTGAGCTGTAATATGTAAAAATTTGGTTGCATTAGCCTCTGATGCTATTAAGTTGAGAGGCTGATGCAACCGATGTTTTATTCTTTAATCGATCAATATAATGAACTTGGCTTATCAAATATATATATATAGATATATATTTATGCACTTCAACATCCAATAATTAGTTATATCAAACCTGAACCATGTTTTCACCCTTTTAAGTCAAATTTGAAAAGTACTTTATAAACTTGAGTCATAACTGCCAATCTAATCTTTTAACACAATAAGAGGTTTAGCCTAACCTTTTGATCTCTCCTATCATCACACTCCTCATCATTCTTGGATTTATGATGTTGAAAGAGCTTTCGGCATCTACTCATCTACATATTCATCCTATTGGTCTCTCTAGCATCCAAAATGAACATGTATTTGCATCCATAACAGAAAAGACTATTTATAGGCACCAACCTGCTCAAATTAAGTTTTCTTTTCTTGATAGCTGAACTCAAGCGAAGTGGTGTTGATATAAGTATATCACAAGGCAGCTTTGATAAATCAGCACTTCTTATGAGCTTTTTAGTCAACAACTTGATATAAAATTTATTTCCTTTTGCTAGTTTTTTGCACTCTCTGGTTGTCTGAGCAGCTAATTCACGTGTAGGACACAATATAACAGCTCTAACACCTTCAGATGATGCATGCTGACAGATGAAGGAAGCTAATCAGAAAACTTGGGAATAATTTTAGCGAAAATGATTATTGAAAAGATACCTTGAGTTTCATAAGCATTGGTGATACAAAAGCCAAGGTTTTTCCGGATCCAGTTGGAGCACAAGCAAAGCACTCCCGACCCTAACACAAACGATGGCAAAAAAGCATTTCAACACATGAGAGAATTTAGCAAAACCATAAGTATAAACTTCCAGCAGAAGCAGGCATATACTGATCTTTTCACTGAATGACTAATTGCCAATAGGGGAAAAAATGAAGTAGAAAAGAAACCAGCAGCGGTTAAATAAAAGACCATACAGATAGAAGAACCGGAATAGCCTGCCGTTGAATTGGTGTTGGCTCTTTAAATCCAAGTTCAGCAAAATTGCGTAATAAATAGGCCTCACATCCATATCTGTAGAGAAACCAAATAATTTCTCATTTTCAAATTCGAACTAGAACAAAAATGTTTGACAAAATCATAGCATTGCTAACATCATCCAACTAATGAATAACAATAAAGCGAAAATTAAGGAAAGCTTAACTCATAGCAATCAAAAGCAGAGTCAATGTTAACTAAACTACAAAAAATAAATAGGCAGAGCACATACACTGAGCTTAACTCTGCGAAACTCTTAAGTGGAGATGCAACATTATTCCCAGAGACATGAATATTAAACTTTTTCCGCAGAATCGCATCCGCCTAATGTCATCAACAATTAGGAAGATTACAACAAAGATAGTACTCAAAAATAGCGATCTATGCATGCATTAAAGAAGCAAACCTCCAGTTTCTGGTTCAATTTCTTCTTCTCTTTGGAAAGCTTATCTTCTTCCTCATCTTTTTGGTTCTCTACGCTCTCTACCAATGCTTTTTTCGAACTCTTAAAGACATTAAATCCCTCCACCGCTTCTACTTTCCAACAAATTAAGCAAAAGAAAAATAGTTTCTTCTGAATATTCATTATAGTAGCCAACGTAACTTAAAAAGAAAAACTGAAATGAAAAAAAGAAATACCTGAAACTGCTTGTTTACGCTTTCTTTTCTTGGTAGAAACGGTAAATTCCTCCCTTTCGGGATTTCCACTCTCGAACAAGCTCAAATAATCCACCTTATCTTCAGTTTCCGTTTTCTCCTAAACGAAAATTCACAAAAAAAAAAATTTAATATATGAATAAATACCGAACTCCGACGTAACATTGTGAGAATGGAAGAAAAACCGCACCTTAAACCGAGCGATATCGCTGGCGAACTTCTTTTTATTGAAGTTGGTGCCGCCGAACAAAAAAGAAGCGCCTTTTTCCATTGTCAAAGCTGGAAAACTCTTTCCAATTGGAACCGGGAAAATAACACCACTTACGGCGGCGATGGAGAAGCGAGGGTTTTTTGGTTGATCGTTGTTCTCACTTTCGCTGCAGTATTTTTGAGGCCGAATATTTTCAAGAAAACAAAGTTTCAAAAACTATCAGTTATCTCCCTTGTATTTGTAAGGAATTGCGTTATTACCCCCTCACCTTGAGCACTTTTTAGGTTAAAGACACACAGCATTTAGTTAACTTATAAATTAAAAATTCAGAAAATAGACAGATTTTTTTTAATGGAATAAACACATTAATTTCATTAACATGTATAGAAATTAATCTCCAAGTTTAATTAAATCAGGTGAGATGGTAACTTATCAAAACTTGTTTTCTTAAATATAAAAGAATTGCTTATACTAAGGAAAATAGAGAAAAAAAGGTAGAAATAATTTTCTCGATTAATTTCACAATTCAATTGAAAACCATATCAGAAATGTTTTTTATTTAAAAAAAAAAGGACAAATTAATCCAAATTTACATGTTCATTAAAGAAAAGATTGCACAACAAACGGTTGAGTGAATTCCTAAGAGACACATGGTATCAGACATCCTACGACGTGGGTAGCCTTACAGCCCGAGTTTTCTTAACAAAGGGCGATGCGGACGAATCCTTCGATGCGCCAACTAATTGAATTTACATCCCAGAAAAGATGGGGGAAGGAGATTACAAAAAGATTACAAGAGAAGAAAGGAGCAGGGGTGATCATCCTAAAACCTTACTCGTCAACCCCATAGTCCTCCCCGAAGTATTTATCAACTAAACCATTGGCCATGTTCCTCAGGTCTTCATTTTCATGGAACTGGTATCTTTCCATAGCATCAATCCCATCCTCTCGCTCAACTAGTTTTGGGCCCTCTCCACTTGGCATTCCTCTCAAGACCTACATTGCACAGGAAATGAAATAGTTTTGCATCATTCCCCAACACTAACAAAAGATCGTTAGAAACAAAGATGTGGCTCGATCAAATTAGCAGCAAGGAAAACAAGTGGGCTGCATAAGTAAACTCGCCCATGTCCACCTGTAAGGAAAAGAAGGAACATGGATTCCAAAGTATTCAAGATAAATTGGTAAAGAATCTTCCTAGGCATTCATAACAACTACCAAACAACCAGTAAACATGGTCAAAGTCAATCTAGTGCACATAACATAAATAACTTCTCTAGTGCATAACTGATGTGAATACAAATAAAATCACTAGATTTGCTCACCAGCTCCATGAATTGAAGTCCTAGTCTGGCAGCCTCTACATCAGCAGATCTAACCAAATCAATAAAACCAGAAAGGCATCCTCTCTGAACAAGGGAAACCAAGTGCTCCTGGATCAGATTTGGCTTCCCATCACCTCCTGTAGGGGCAACACAGAGGTTGCCCAACACATATGCTACTTCCTTTCTTATATCAAAGGGAGCTGTTGAAAGAAGGTGCAGTAGTAAAGGTACTGCCTCACTAGAATATATCAACTGCTTGTGTTCAACAGAACCAGCTGCTATATTAGATAAAACCCATGATGCTTCCTGCATGAACAGTAAAGGTTAGAGTGAGAATTACTGATGAAGATTAATACCAGCAAAATAAAGCAAGCTCACTCACCTTCTTCAAGACCCTGTGCTCACTCTTCAGACACTTTACTAGGACTTTTATGACACCATCTGAAAAGGCAATTAAGATCATCAATATTTCACAGATAATAGGAATACGATAAGGGTTGCAATAAATCATATCTAGCAAGCAGAGATATTAACTAACCTGTGATTTCAAGCCCAGGGACAAGAATGGTAGAAGTTGTATGTGAATCACCAGCCACAAGATTGCCTAAGCTTCTCAGCACCTAGATGAAAAACTATTTGTTATTAGAATTAGACAGCAAGCAAGAAATGTTCTTGAAACCATCTCAAGTCCATGAACAATGCAGTGTAACAACCAAATGAATACTGCTTGAGAGAACACTACACCAGAAGATTAGCACTAACAAACTCAAACTTAGAAGCTCCTTACTATAGCATGGTCTTTGGAGATTTGGATGAAGAATTGCAATATTATTTATTTTACTTTATTTTCATGAGCTTGCTTTCATTCTGAAACATCAGCCATTTAGAAACAACGGTAACATCATCGCAAAAGTATGCCAAGTGGAGAAGCATGTATATATAAACTAGCAACAGAGAGCAAAAGCATAACTCATTTTGTATGTTACCGGAATGAGCAGTTGCAGACTATTTGATGTTGCCAATCTTTCCACAAGAAGTTGAAGGACATCAGTCTTCACCAGAACACCAGTAGCAAAATTTGAAAGGGCTGAAAGATACACCACCACCCATGCTACTTCAGTGGCCAGCTCCTCATCCCTGGATTTGAGAAGCAACTTTTCAGTGCATCTACGTCATGTACATTTCAACAGAACTCAGTATGTTTAATTTGACATCTGCTCTTACGATTTTCTTAAGTGTCGAAGAATTGCATCAAGTACTCCATCAACTCTGATGAGCTCAGTTGCAGCTTTAGGATCAGGTCCCTAAGTCCAAGCACACATTTTGTTGTAAAAGAAAGTTTAAACACACACATGCATAAACAGAGCGCACTACAATCCCTACCACATAAGTATATACAAACAAAAGTGGTTTACAAGTAAAGGTTCAAAACCTTGATAAGGTTTGACAATGCCCAAGCTGCTGTTCTCACAGTTGAACCCTTGTTTGGCAACATCATTCTTGCAAGAGGTGGCAAAGCCCCTTGAGACAGCAAAACATTTCTTAACTCCTCCCCTTCCCCAGCAACATTTCCCAATGCCCATGCACACTGCTCAGCAACAGGCAAGGAACTCTTTTCTGCGAAATGAGGGAAAAGTGCACAAACTTTCAGCTGCTCAACTTAAGAAAAAGTACTAGCATCAATAACAGGTAAGTATGATTTCTAGAAACATGAATGGTTCTCTTCAATGGGGAGAGAGAGAGAGAAGGAAAAAAAAAAAACACACCACCTACATTCAAAACTTTTTGTAAATCATCAGTTCCAAGGCCAAAAAAATTTACTTCAGGGTTTTAACTATCAGAAAGAGTTGACTAAACATCACAAACCTCCAAGGTGAGCAATAAGCAACGGTAATGCAGGCAACAGAGCTTTTGTTTCTTCCGGTTTTCCTGCAGCAATGTTCGTAAGGCACCAAGCTGCCTCTAGCAACTGCAATATAACAGACAAGACATGAAAATAGATCAAAAAACTTATCTGATTTACTTGCAAAGAATGATCACTCAATTCAAAAACTCTAAACATTGGTAAAACACAAATCCATCCAAGTAAGACATAAAAAACCAAAACATTCACAGCAGAACCGTATAAACAAGCATTGTACAATAATAGGCAACTATTCGCAGCTTTAAACACTAGACCAAAAAATTTTCAAAATCTTTGAACCTGTTCATCCTGAGAGCCAAAAGAAAGACACTGCACAAGCAAGGGGATTGCTCCAGCTTTTAGAGCAGCTTCAATAGGAGGGAACTCCGATTTCGACAATAACCGCCTTAGCTCACGAAGTGCATTTACCCTCTTCTGCATTGCACCTTTTCCCCTAAATGATTGATTAACAAATTATTATATCCCAAATATAGTAAAAGTAACCTAATTAAACACAATTTAGAAAAGTAATCGTACGATTAAACTATTAATAGACATACTGATAAGCAACAGTGGATTTTAAGTCTTCCACAGCTGAAGAAGTTTGGGCTTCCAAAAGAAACTCTTCTTCATCAGTTATCATATCATTTCCTTCGACCGGAACATCTCCGTCAGCGCTGGGTCCCACTCTACATAACCGCTTCGCTCGAACCAACGACTCTCTCCTCTCTTTCCCCACCGTTACCGCATTTTGCCGCCTCCGTTGAGCCGCCACGTTCCCAACTAAAACAAAAACAAAGCCCTGGTCAAAATGGAAGCCGTATAACGTTAGGGAAAACCTAGAATGGAAGAGAGACGGCGAACCTGAAGATTTGATGGGGTCCCTTCGATGGGAAGCGGGGGAGTCATCGGCCATTTTGTTAAGGAAACTTTTGAAAGTGAGGTTGAAGAGTACAGAAGAAAACTGCGAGTGTTAAAGGGTGAATCGAGTTTTCTCCCCCACTTTTTTTCCTTATTTCTTTTTTTGGGTTTTCGACCGAGCGCGAAAATTCGTCCACCTTTTGATTGATTGATCGCCGTTTTATTCCGCGAATTGAAAATTTAGGCCTGATTGTTTCTTTTATTTAGAACGGCTTCACCCTCAATTTCTCATAATGTCATTTTTTACCCATAGCTTTTTGCATTTAATCAATACTCTCCTCTTCAGGTTGATTAATGATGAAGTATTTTTCCTTTTTAATTTACTAATGCTTATGGGTAAAATAGATGCCTTTGAAGAAAAATATATTTTATAATTTATCCTACCATAAAATTTGCTTAGTATTCTTTTGTTTATCCTACTTAGATTGATGAAACTGTAATTAGTTTGAAAAATAACATCTTAAGTTTTTATAATTAATAGTTGATTTTTTATTATTAATCAAATTAATAATAATTAGATAATTATTAGTTATAAAAACTTGACTTTAGTGAAAAAATTATTAATCAATTAAATGAAGCTTATATTTTTTATAAAATTAAATGCAGTTTTGGCACTTTGAGAGATAGACTAACCAATAATTTTTCCCGTGCTGTAATAATAAAGTATCTTCTAATTAATAGAGTTTAGGATATTAAGAGTAAAGTGTGATTGGTTGAGATCTACCATCCATATAAATTCATTGGAGATAGTATGTCTGACAAATGTGCAAGATCTATAACTATTGTTAATTACCTAATTAATTACTCCAAAATTAAGCTTAAGCAATGTCAATTCAAATTATCTCATTTGCTTGACAAAAATAGTTTCTTATATTATTTCAAAAATAAAAAGAAAACACCTTGATGTGGCACATATTTTTCTTTGTCCATAAAAAATATGATAATTACTTTTCTTATTTTAAATGAAGATAAATTTATAAATGAAGTAAATGTTTTTGTTAAATACTCTATATAAATATAAAATAGATATTAATATATAATTACCAAATCAATCTCAACCAGAATTCTCAAGTCTTTGGTGAAATTATTTTAATAATTATATATTTTTTCTTGATAGAAAATACTTTGTTTTTATTTTTTTTGAATGAAGAGAAATTAGAAATAAACTAGATTTAATTTTAAATTGTTTAATTGAATATTTGATATAAATATAAGAAAATGTTAATATATTAACTTGTTTCAATTAATATTTGATAGACTCGGTTTGATCTTTGTATAAAGTAAATTCAATTTTTTTAATTTTTAAAATGTTAATATTAAACCGACTATTTAGACACTTTTAAAAGCTAGGATCTTGAATTAAAGTAAAAAAGAAAAAGAAAAAGAAAGGAAGATACAAACTTTATAACATATTTGGTTGAGGAAATGACCCTTTATTTCTAAGAAACTTTTGTTCCTTTATTTAGTTATGAAATAGCTACAGGAATAATTATTTTTCAAAATCTTCTAAAATTAAGAAATAGCTAATATTATCTTCCTTGTAGTATTAACTATTATACGGTTGAAGAATAAACTTAAAAAATAATAAAAATCAAAATATCCCTTGCAAGTTTAAATAATTGTAACTCTATTTATATAAAATATTATTTTTGTTCTCTCTCTTCGTTCTCTCCCTTGATTACAATTTCTAATAAAATATTAATATTTAAATTATTAATTATTAATATTTAAAATAAATTATAAAAGTATTAATTTAAAAAAATAAAATAAAATAAAAATAAATAAGCATAATAACATTTAAATTATATATAATATTAATAATTAAATGATCAATTATTAATATTTAAAAAATAAAATAAAAATTTAATCACAATAAAATTTAAATTAAATAAAATATTAATATTTACATTATCAATTATTAATATTTAAAAAAATCAATTATTAATATTTAAAAATAAAATAAAATAATTGATCATAATAATATTTAAATTAAATAAATTATAAATATTTTTAATATTAATGATTACATTATAAATAAATATTAATATTTAAATTATCAATTATTAATATTCAAAAAATAAAATAAAATAAAAATAATAATATTTAAATTAAATAAAATATTAATAATTTAAAAAATATTGATTAAATTATAAATAAATTATTAATATTTTAATTAAATTATAAATTATTAATATTTAAAAATAAATAAAATAAATTATATATAATAAAAAAATTTATTTAAAAATTATTATTATCAATTAAATATTATAATAAATTATAATAATTATTCATCTTATTTACCGTACCAAATTATATAATAATTATTTTATTTTATTTTTTATCTATTTCGTCAATCAAAGTAACCTTTAACACTTTACCCTGTCAACGCGAGCGCTGCATTTGAGCTTTAATAGGAAGTCCAGGATTCCCACGTGTAGGCATCTCCGTAGCTGTTACTTCGTTGATCCTTTTCCCTTATTCCCAATTTTCTCCTTGTGGGCAGTTAACCAAGAAACAAAACCCGAAACGCCAGTTAGAAACCGAACTCTCCCAATCTAAATCCCACCTGGAAACTACCCTTAATCTGAACTCCTTCAAAAACCCAGATCAAATCCTCAATCAGATTTTCACCATGACAACACACCATCCATTAAAAGCGGTGACTTTAACCCATGTAAGGTATCAAAGAGGTGACCGACTAGGCCATTTCTTAGCCTGGGTTTCTTTAGTCCCCGTTTTCATTTCCCTTGGTGGCTTTGTTTCTCATTTTATCTTCCGTAGAGAGCTTCAAGGAATGTTCTTTGCGTTAGGCCTGATAGTATCTCAGTTCATTAATGAGCTGATAAAAAAATCTGTTCAACAAGCCAGGCCTGAAACCTGTGCTCTTTTAGAAATGTGTGATTCACATGGTTGGCCTTCGAGTCACTCTCAGTACATGTTCTTTTTTGCTGTTTATTTCACCCTTTTGACTTGTAAAGGGATTGGTGGGATTTGGAATGTTAGAACCAAATGGGCTGCTTTGTTTTTGCCTTGGTCTTTGGCTGTTTTGACTATGTATTCCAGGGTTTATTTGGGCTACCATACTGTGGCTCAGGTTTTTGCTGGAGCTGCTTTGGGGATTTTTCTTGGTGGGGTTTGGTTTTGGCTGGTGAATTCTAAGCTTTTCTGTTATTTTCCTCTGATTGAGGAGAGTGCCTTTGGAAGGTATTTTTATGCTAAGGATACTTCTCATATATCAGATGTCTTGAAGTTTGAGTATGATAATGCCAGGGCTGCTAAGAAAGGTATGGCTGCCAGAAAAGCTATGGCTTCTAAGAGCAGTTGATCAATAGGAACTCATCGGGTATGGAAGACTTTTATTATTCCTTTCTACTTTATGATCTTTTATTCTATTTGGGGAATTGAAAGCTTATTTTGTGATTTGAGCTACTTTTACTGTTGTTCCACTTTGAAAATTCTTTTTTTAAATAATGTAGGTTAGGCTGTTTTTATCACATTTTATGAAGTAGGGATGAAATTTCGTAAATAATCTAGCATTTTTTATGTTAATCTGACAATAAAACATGCTTTCTCTGTTTTGGTAGGTCTGTAATCTTAATTCTAGTCTCATTTTAATAAATACCATTCTAGTAGTGCTTTGCTTAGAGTGATTCACTCCTGTGTCTGTGTGTCATATAGAATAAAATCCCTTCTTCGCAAGAGTATAGAATGCGGTAACCTCTGCTGTGTTTCATGGGCATTCCTTGTAATAAAAACTAAAAAATTCATGTCATCATAGATCATCAGATGTCACCAGTGATCCTGCACTATCCTTTAAGTTTAAGGTCATTTCTCATCAGATCCTAAGTGATTCCTTGCTTTTAATTGAACGTCAATCCAATTGGAAGTGAGTACCAACCACCAAGTGTGTGCCTTTTGTTAAAAGGAGGTCTTTTTACTTCACATTGCTTTGTTAGCTTTCAAATTATAAGTGTACTGGTGTAGAAACAATCATGTTAGTTTTTACTAACAAGTGGCATAATGTTTTAGTCTAATTAAACTACAGTGGCTTTCTGAAGAAAGATTTTAGGATGTCTTGTATTTTTTGGTAATAAATTGTTTATTTGCTTTGAAAAGGGAAGTTATCAGGGCTGGTCAATAGACCTGGCTATGTTAAAGATACCTGTGGTATGCTCACATGAGGAGTGTGATCTTTAGAAGGATGAAGCAATAAGAAGAATGTGCAACGATTATACTTATTGAGCCAGGACATGATTAGCGGGATGACAAAAGAGAAGAGGTCTAGTGAATAGTTTCAGTTGGTGCAATAACTCAATTGTAGCCTATAGGAAAGGAGGAATTTTATACATGTTGACTGACTCTTAAAACTCTGTAGCAGGAAAATGGACTTTGGTTCTGAGAAAATTTCAGGTTAGAATTAGATACAGAAACTTGATTGTGGCATGGTAGCAAAAATGGCTAGTGTAGTTAGTTCTGGTGCTTTGGACGCTGTAACTATGCTGACATGAGGTTTAACTGTCATCTTCACGAGTGATGACAATGTAGACTAATTTGTCTTCATGATGCCCTTGAAATGTCTTCTGTTCGTGAAAAAGAGAAGAATTATTTGCTTTGTGCTTACCACAGAGCTTCTTCTCCAGCATATGTATTTCAAGTATCATATTTTTAATTTTTCCATCCTGTTGAGTTTCTGTGTTGAAGGTGCCTTGTTTTGACCAGTTCTTTGATGTTTCTGTAACTCCCTCTCTCTCACATTCTTTTTAATTGATTTTTAATTCTAATGCAGAATAAAGATTTGATATATCTTCGTAATGAAAGTGCTCTTCTTTCATTTTGCAGGGCAGTATCTTCACCACTGTGTTTCAAGATTCTGCTTCTATGCCTATAAATGATTCAATTATTTAAGTGAATGCTGTTCTCATTATACCACTCTTTATGGATCACGTCCTGTTAACACTACTGCATGAGAAGCCAGATGAGAGCATTGGTGTTAAGGATGCTGTATAACCATACATTAATAGCGTGCAGCTGTTTTTTTTATTGTAGTGCCATAGTGAAAGAACCAACATATTGATCACTTATCATTTCCTTACATTTTACTACGCTTTGATTACAATCATTCTGTGTAACAGGTGCTACCTTGCATCTAATGAAGATTTTCACTACACTTTATTTGCTATTGACGCTCAAAATATGGAGTTTATTTCTATCTTTATTGAATTCACTATGGTTTTCTCGTTGAGCTTGGCATGTTGAAATCTGAATATTATGGTTGTTTGTTTATTATTCAATTAAACTATTGTTAAATGCTCATCTTCAGGAAAATGAGGTAGTTATGTTCTTTTGGACTTTCATATAACCCGGTGTCCCTTGCTGTTGATGCGTAGGCAAGTTTGTGTCATTTTCCTGTATGTGGCCGGCAAAAACTGTATGTAGGATATCATATTTGAAGTCATGAGATAGGATTTTGGATTAACATTGTGATTTATAGTCAAAGTAAATGTATCAGTCTCCATTTTAAGATGACGATGGACATTCTATTGTCTACATATAAGCTTTCCCTTCAAATCCTGACAAGTGAGAAAGTTTCCTAAAAAAATTTGCCTTTCATATTTGGCCATTTGGGTATCTTTGTCTTCTTTTGACAATGTACTTGTGCTTCCCTTGTCTTGTTTAATGGATATTTCTTGTACTAACCATTAGTAGTATTTTTTAAGCATTTTTAGTTATTACAGCAAGTATTACCAAAAAGGTGGCGTCTCCCCTGGATATTTACAGAAGCTATCAACAAAATATGGAAAGAGTGTGCTGGTTATTCTTTGTTAACAACTTCCCATAAAAGTTGTAGTAGCATTTTCGACAGGGTAGCTGGGTCTTGGAGGTTTGCATGAACTTCTAATTATTTTTTTTCATTTTAGTCCTCAAAATCTTTTTTATTATATTTAGTTCCCAAACAATTGATGGCCATTAAAATTGAAGCTTATTCTAAGAAAGTTTTCTTTTAACTAGTGAATGGTAAGTTTAAATTAGTTTGAAGTATTGTTAAGATTAAGTATCATTTATGCTTTTTTCTTTCCTAGATTTTTACTATTTTGTATCAATGAGTCTACTCTCTTTTAGCATTTAAGTCATTATAATGTATCGAAAATAACATTATGGTGTTTGTCAAAAGAGATTAACTCCTAATTTCATAAAAAAAAAAAAAAGATTATTGATGTCACGAGTCATTCGGGGAACCACAGAGAAACAACAAAGCAAAGCCTCAAAAGTACTTTAGTACTAAATTGCAAACAATCAAAAAGTTTCAAGTATAATGTTAAAACTTTAATTGTTACAAAGGATGTAAGTGCAAAAAATTTATAAAAAAAATGTTAATGTGCAAATATCTATAAAGTAATTTATCATCTTCTTACCGTTCGTGATTAATTGAATATTAAGATCGAAAAAAAATAACATTATTCAAACTTTACAAGGCAATATTATTAATTGTTTTTTCTTTCTTTATATTTCCCTCTCTAACAAAGGATTTGGCCTAAAGGAAGATTCAACTGGGAAAGGATTTTTTATAAAAGGATAAGTGAAGATTATGAAAAATGACTTTCGTAATGAAGTGATTTAAAAAAAAATCGTTTTTATAATTTTAATTATTTTTAATTAATTTTTGACACGAAAATACCTACGAACGAAGATACCTTTAAAAAAAAAAAAAAAAAACAGAGAGACTGACGTGAACCGAAGGTAGGGTTTGATTCTAAAGACATAAACTAAAACCCTGGTTGGGTTCTAGCTGTCCAGTTCACTGCCTCTCATTTTAGGTTCTTCGTTTTGTCTCTCTATGTCTCTGTGTCTTCTCTGATTTTGTTTCTTCTCTTCAATTAATTGTCTGAACGGAACAAATTTCTTTCCTGGGTTTGGGTTCTTTTTGCAGGTGATTGAGAATGGCTGGGGTAAGAGAGATAACTGCGGCAGAGTTCCTGCATGTAAGTTTTTCTTATGTTCTAATCGCTGCTTGGTTACTGAGAAAGTGTGTGAACATGATATTCCACATTTGCGTTTCCCTTTGTTTAGCTACGATACGAAAAGGGTTGTGATGTTTCTTTGATTTTCTTATAAAACAACTAAAAAGTATGTATTGGAGTTCTTATTTTTTATACTAATTGGTGCAGCCACAAATTATTGATTCAAATTGTTAACTTTCTTCTTCCTTCTTCTTTTTGCATTCAGGGTACAACTAGTCAAACTCTGTTTTTACAAAGAAATCTTTCGATTAAGCGAGGTAATTTATTATGGTGCAAGCTCTGTAATCCAAGCCGGACGGGGTATATGTTTACTACAAAAGGTGTTTCTTTGAGGTGCTCTGCTCAATCAAAGCCTAGAGCGACGGCCTCTGGAAATGTCCGTACCAGTTTGGTTGATGAGCAACCTGGATTGATTGAAAAGCCTGCTCAGGAGGTCATACATTTTTACCGTGTTCCGTTGATACAAGAAAGTGCAAACGATGAGCTTCTCAAATTGGTTCAAACCAAAGTTTCGAATCAGATTGTTGGGTTGAAAACTGAGCAGTGTTTTAATATTGGGCTTGATTCGAATATTTCCAGTGAAAAGCTCTCGACGCTTAAATGGATTCTTGGGGAGACATATGAGCCTGAGAATTTGGCAACTGAGAGTCTTCTTGAGAAGAAGAGGCAAAAAGGGGTGAATGCAGTGATAGTTGAAGTTGGGCCTAGGTTGTCTTTTACAACAGCGTGGTCCTCAAATGCTGTTTCAATTTGTCAGTCCTGTGGCTTGACTGAGGTGACTCGAATGGAGAGGTCAAGAAGGTACTTGTTGTATAGTAAGGGAGTCTTGCAGGAACATCAAATTAATGAGTTTGCTGCAATGGTTCATGATCGGATGACAGAGTGTGTTTATAGTCAGAAGCTCACATCATTTGAAACCAGTGTGGTTCCAGAGGAGGTTCGTTTTGTGCCTGTCATTGAGAAGGGGAGGAAAGCATTAGAAGAAATTAATCAGAAAATGGGTTTAGCATTTGATGAGCAAGATTTACAGTACTATACCAGGCTTTTCATGGAGGACATTAAGCGTAATCCAACAAATGTAGAGTTATTTGATATTGCCCAATCTAACAGTGAGCACAGCAGGCACTGGTTTTTCACAGGGAAGATTGTTATTGATGGACAGCCCATGGATAGGACCCTCATGCAAATTGTGAAGAGCACTTTGAAAGCAAATCCAAACAATTCTGTCATTGGCTTTAAGGATAACTCAAGTGCAATAAAGGGGTTCCTTGCATATCGATTGCGACCGGTTAAGCCTGGAACAGCTTGCCCACTAAATGAAACAACACGTGAAATTGATGTCTTGTTTACAGCTGAAACACATAATTTCCCATGTGCAGTGGCACCCTATCCTGGTGCAGAGACAGGTGCAGGTGGTCGCATTAGGGATACACATGCTACAGGAAGGGGGTCTTTTGTTATTGCAGCCACAGCTGGTTACACAACCGGGAATCTTAATTTAGAGGGATCGTATGCTCCATGGGAAGACCCATCTTTCACATATCCATCAAATTTGGCTTCTCCTTTGGAAATACTTATTGAGGCTAGCAATGGTGCATCAGATTATGGTAACAAATTTGGTGAACCTTTGATTCAGGGTTTCACTAGAACTTTTGGAATGAGACTCCCTAGTGGTGAGCGACGTGAATGGTTGAAACCTATCATGTTCAGTGCAGGCATTGGACAGATTGATCACACTCATATATCGAAAGGGGACCCTGAGATTGGAATGTTAGTTGTAAAGATTGGTGGTCCTGCGTATCGAATTGGAATGGGTGGTGGAGCTGCGTCCAGTATGGTTAGTGGCCAGAATGATGCGGAACTTGATTTTAATGCCGTACAACGTGGAGATGCTGAAATGGCACAAAAATTGTATCGCGTAGTTCGTGCCTGTGTTGAGATGGGGGAGGATAACCCAATCATTAGCATTCATGATCAGGGAGCTGGTGGGAATTGCAATGTTGTCAAGGAAATAATATACCCAAAGGGTGCTGAGATTGATGTTCGGGCAATTGTTGTTGGAGATCACACGATGTCTGTATTGGAGATATGGGGTGCAGAGTATCAAGAACAGGATGCAATCTTGGTGAAGCCTGAAAGCCGCAACCTATTGGAATCAATCTGTGCAAGAGAAAGACTTTCAATGGCTGTTATTGGAACTATTAATGGTGAGGGACGTGTTGTTCTTGTTGATAGCTTAGCAAATGAAAAATGCCGTGCAAGTGGACTCCCTCCCCCTCCTCCTGCAGTTGATCTAGAGCTTGAGAAAGTGCTTGGGGACATGCCTCAAAAAAGCTTTGAATTCAAGAGGGTAGCTTATGCACGAGAGCCACTTGATATTGCTCCTGGAGTCACAGTCATGGATTCGTTGAAGAGGGTATTGAGACTACCATCTGTATGTTCCAAACGGTTTTTGACGACAAAAGTTGATAGATGTGTAACAGGTCTTGTAGCACAACAGCAAACAGTTGGTCCCTTGCAATTACCTCTTTCTGATGTTGCGGTCATTGCTCAAAGTTACGTTGACTTTACTGGAGGTGCTTGTGCTATTGGAGAGCAGCCAATCAAGGGGCTGCTTGATCCAAGAGCAATGGCTAGACTGGCTGTTGGAGAAGCTCTCACAAATCTTGTTTGGGCAAAGGTTACTTCTCTGTCTGATGTTAAAGCAAGTGGAAATTGGATGTATGCTGCCAAGCTTGAAGGGGAAGGAGCAGCCATGTATGACGCTGCTATTGCTCTTTCAGAAGCTATGATTGAACTTGGTATAGCTATTGATGGTGGGAAGGACAGTCTTTCCATGGCTGCCCATGCAGGTGGTGAGGTTGTTAAGGCTCCTGGAAATCTCGTAATTAGTGCTTATGTCACTTGTCCTGACATAACTAAAACAGTAACTCCAGATTTGAAGTTAGGAGAAGATGGTGTTTTGCTTCATATTGATTTGGCAAAGGGAAAGCGACGTTTGGGTGGATCTGCTCTAGCTCAGGTTTTTGATCAAATTGGGAATGAGTGCCCTGATCTTGATGATGTTTCTTATCTTAAAAGAGTTTTTGAGGGTGTGCAGGACCTTCTTGGAGATGGTATGATCTCTGCAGGTCATGATATCAGTGATGGTGGGTTACTAGTTTGCACCCTGGAGATGGCATTTGCTGGAAATTGTGGCATTGTGTTGGACTTGGCTTCTCAAGGGAAGAGTGTTTTCCAATCACTTTTTGCAGAAGAGCTTGGTCTTATTCTTGAGGTAAGCAAGAACAACTTGGATAGTGTGGTGAGAAAGCTCAGCAGTATGGATGTTTCTGCTGAGTTAATAGGACAAGTAACCACCTTGCCCATGATAGAGCTAAAGGTTGACGGAATTACACATTTAAATGAGAAAACTTCTCTCCTCAGAGATATGTGGGAGGACACAAGTTTCCAGCTCGAAAAGTTGCAGAGGCTGGCTTCTTGTGTGGAATTGGAGAACGAAGGTTTGAAGTTTAGGCATGAGCCTTCTTGGGCATTGTCTTTCACACCTTCCTTTACAGATGAGAAATACATGACTGCAACTCTAAAACCAAAAGTAGCTATCATTCGTGAGGAAGGAAGCAACGGAGACAGAGAAATGTCGGCAGCATTTTATGCTGCTGGTTTGGAGCCTTGGGATGTTACAATGTCAGACCTTCTTAATGGAGCTATTTCTTTGCACGATTTCCGTGGAATTGCATTTGTTGGAGGTTTTAGTTATGCTGATGTGCTTGATTCTGCAAAAGGTTGGGCTGCGTCCATACGATTCAATCAGCCTCTTCTCAATCAATTTCAGGAGTTCTACAAGCGCCCTGATACTTTCAGTCTTGGTGTTTGCAATGGATGTCAGTTAATGGCTCTGTTAGGATGGGTCCCAGGCCCCCAAGTTGGTGGTGTTTTTGGTGCTGGTGGGGACCCATCACAGCCAAGGTTTGTTCACAATGAGTCTGGACGGTTCGAATGCCGCTTCACAAGTGTGACTATAAAGGATTCTCCTGCTATGATGTTCAAAGGAATGGAAGGCAGTACATTAGGTGTATGGGCTGCCCATGGTGAGGGAAGAGCATATTTTCCTGATGATGGTGTTCTGGATCGTGTACTGCATTCAGATTTGGCTCCACTAAGATATTGTGACGATGATGGGAATCCAACAGAGGCTTACCCCTTCAATTTGAATGGTTCTCCTCTAGGAGTAGCAGCAATTTGTTCTCCTGATGGTCGACATCTAGCCATGATGCCTCATCCAGAACGCTGTTTCCTGATGTGGCAGTACCCTTGGTACCCAAAGGACTGGAATGTGGACAAGAAAGGCCCTAGCCCATGGTTACGGATGTTTCAAAATGCCAGAGAGTGGTGCTCATGAGTTTGGTTAGTTTTCCATTCATTTTACTAACCAAATGAACACATAATTTTATATCCAGCATTTTTTATGTGAAAATGAGAGAAAGCATTGTCTATATGTGTGTCTTTGATGAAATCGTGCAATCTTAACTTATGCTGCATGACGTTGGGTTTTCATCAAA
Organism: Theobroma cacao; assembly: GCF_053813885.1. NCBI lineage: Eukaryota > Viridiplantae > Streptophyta > Magnoliopsida > Malvales > Malvaceae > Theobroma > Theobroma cacao. The sequence continues at coordinate 2,698,448 of NC_142643.1, forward strand.
AAAACAACATATTGTAAGTGTAAAGTTTCAGAATTTATGTAGTTAAAAAATAAGAGATATTTTCTCCAATTTTAGTTGTGTGGTTATGGCTCTTTTGATGTTTGTGGTTGGTTCTTGCTGCTGGCTGTGTTTGTCCCTGCCCTGGTCATGCTCTTGGTGCTGCTGCTTGGTGCTTTTGGGTTGGCATCTAGGATTTGGATTTGGCCACTGAGTCTGGGGTTTTTTTTACTGTGGATTGGTTTCTTTGGTGGTCTTGCCTTGTATAGGCTTGTACATGTTCTTTTGTTCATTGCCATCTGGGCTAGTGTAAAGTGCAGAAAGTATAGGTTGATGCCAGTGGTATTTTCTGCTCTGTTTTAGGGGCAGTTAGTTTTTTTTTTTGTGCCTTGAAGGAGTTTTGGGGGTATGCTTGTTTCTTATGTAAAGGTATATCGTCCAATACCTCTCTGAGTTGATTTTGTCTCTTTTGTTTCTGATCGAGGGAACTTTTTCATTCCCCAAAGTTTAATGAAAGCTACTTGATAATTTAAAAAAAAAAAAACATTTATATAAATTCACTTTTTCTATGACAGGTTATTGAGATGCAAGGACAAATGAGAGGAAGTAAAGTGGTCGGATGCTTCATCTGAGTTTGATTTGGAGATTTAACTGTTATCCTGAAATGTCATGAGGACATTTGGAAAATGTCAATTAATTTTTGCCTCATGCTGACTGATTACAGAGCTGTTGCGTTATATTTCTTCATCATCTTAAGTTTCCAACAGAGCTGTTTCTTTATATTTCTTCATCATCTCAAGTTTCCAGCAAACTTTATTCAGTGTTTCAGCTCTTTCTCATAGCTTTGACAATTTTCCTTTTTAAAGTGTATTATATAATAAATATTTTGGTATCTAATACGTCTTCATAGATGAGAATTATAACTATCTTATTTCTTTTGTGGAAGTTTCCATAGCCAATAGCTCCAATTGGAGTCTGCATTTAGACATGAACTATATATCAGTTGTAAAAAGTGGTTGGCATACAGACAGATAAAGTCGAAGTTGAAAGTGACCTGCAAAACACTAGGTTATGCATATAAATGTCAAAATGGTTTTGAAATTCAAATGGTAATAGACTGGTTTAGAATTTCTTTTAAAACCATTAGATATTCACAGAAGCCTACTAAATTTGATTTCGGACTTCCTTCTATTCCACTTTACTATTAGGATTATGCCAGTGGTGAGTTCTTGGTGGAAAAATCTTCAGAATATCTCGCAAAATCATTGTGAAAAGAATAAACATGGCATATAATTAAATTTTATTAGGAAATATCTTTATTATGGTTTTATAATTATATTAAAGTTAAATTCAATTATTACTCCTACCATATATCTCTTTGAAAAAAATATTTTACAGCTTATAATAAACTTTTTTGGTTAAAAATTTAAGATTTCCAATCAGACAAATGGTAATACTACTGTATAATTACCAAATAGTAATTTTACAATAAATGTAGGAAGGGAAGAGCCGAAATGTCCTAAATTTGGAAAATGGAGCAAAGCGGGAAACATGCGTCCGGAAATAAAGAAAGTTAAGAAAATGCCACTGCCACCTACCTCTCTCTCTCTTCACTCTCTTCTCTCATTCTCTCTGCTCTCTTTGATGCATTAATCTCTCCATCTCTCTCTCATTCTCTAACAAAAGTTATGCCTTTTCTCTCCCTTTGATCTCAAATGTGGCAAATTCTGTTAGGCGCAGCTGTTGCAGGATCCACCGGACTCCTTGCTAAACACCTATTTAACCCCAACCCGAACCCCAACAACCCCATTTCTCAAGGTAACCCAAATTCCGATAATGATCAAGAAAAACAAGATCTTCAGTTCCAAAATGGGTTTTTGGAATCTGGGTGTGAGAGTAATGGAGAGGACAAAGGGAAGCAAGATGGGATCTTTAGATTTTCCAGTTCTGAGTCTGCTGGAAAAACTGGGGTTAAAACCAAGGATAGGAATTTGAGGAAAAAAGTTGTCTTGAAGAAGGCTGAGAAGAGATCAAGTGGAGCTGGTGGTGTAGAGGTGAGTAGAAGGAAGTTTGCTGTTTGCTTGAAGAAGAGGAGAACTGCTAAGAATGTGGCTTATAAGTGTGGATCATGCCCTTCTAAAGGTAAGGTTCCTGTTTGTATTATGATCTTTTTCAATTTTGGTTTGCTGAGAAAATGCTGGAGTTGTGTTTGATCAGTTAGGCATCAAAACGTTGGAATTTTGACATAACTTGAAGTTGTTAATTTACCAAGCTCTGTCACCAAAAGCAAGAAAAAGTGGAACTTACTTCTCCAAATACCTTCTTTTTGTGCATTCTATGAAATTGGCTTACATGAGTAGTTAGACAGTTGTGGTTACGAGTATGCTTTAGATTGTTGATGGAATACTTTTTCTAGTCAAATTATCATTTTGTAACATATATTTGATGAAGTATATATCTTTATTCCCAGATTGTGTCATCTACTGTGTAAGTAACAGAAAGCAGGATTCTAGTGTTCACTGTAATCTTCTTAAGTTCTTGCGAATGCCAGAGATGGAACAGTGAAGGACAATATGTTTATGTAATGCCAAGCCAAAATATTAACCTTTTGTGGTATACATATCTTGCCAACATGGCTCTGGAATCAATTGCTTTCTCACAATCAGTTTATTCTCGAGGTGAGGAAAAAGAGGGGTGCTGGTGGGGTGAGCTTTGAGAATATTTGATTAAAAAATTATTCTCATGGTAAAGAAATTCCTGACTTGATATAATAGGAAGTGGTGAAAAGTAATTTTTTTTAAAAAGATTGTGTACAGTGCCATGTCTCTATGTCAAGATATACTGAGGCATCTCCATTTACATTTTCTGTGTACTAGTTTTATATACAAAATTTCTTCAGTGCAAGAAGGATTTTAAATTACTTCTATTACAAGTGATATGCTTTGGTCTCAAATCAGGTCAAGTTGTCAACTGTTAATTTGTTCTGATCATCCTTAGATTAAAGGTTAATGACTATTAGTTAAGTAAAAAGGAGCTGTTGTCACATCAGACTGCTTTATTTCACTCTGTAAGAAAGCATGTGTCTTCCTAATAGGTAACGCATCAAACTATCAACAAGGAATCATTGGTTAGTTAGATATCAACAGCCTCACTGCTAGTTTGAAAAAAAAAAAACCTTTTGAACCTCTGATAGTTATTAACGTGCTAACGGGGTTTATAATTTTTTTTCCTATTTACAAGAGCGTCAAAAAATTCGATTGTCTTTCCAGGGACTGTACATCTGCGTTGGCTTTGTTAGTTCGCATTGCATCAGTGTAGTTGTCCCATTTTAGGGTTTTTGCTTTAAACATCTTTAGAGCTCTGAGTTTGACATTTCAATTTACTTTGTATTTTACTCCTTAGATAGCTCTGTGTTTCGTTGGGGACTTGGCTTTGGTATCATGTACATGATGTCAGCTGGGAAGGCTGAGATCAATAAGCTGAACTCAACAATGGATGAGACTGCAAAAGTCTTTCAGGATTTAAAAACTGAGCTATGCAAAAGAAAATCATCTTGCAATGTACGAGCTTCAAATTCTGCAAATGAAGTTACTACAGGGTCAAAGAAATTTAGCGGAAAGAATACACAATTACTGCTTGATAAGTCAGGTACAGTGAACAGAGACGATAATGAGATCAAAGTATGTAGCCTCCCGGTAATTGATGATGGTGAGTATGCCAGTAGTGTTCTTACTGAAGAGCCAGAACCGGAGCCAGAGGTGGGGGAAATGGATCAGCTAGAGGCAGAGCTCGAGTCAGAACTGCAAAAATTGAGTGAGGTGAACTTTATCAAGTACCTCTACATCCTTATTTCAATTGACTTACCAGTTAAAGGTGCTTCCGTGCCAGTTTATCTCATACCTCCACCTACACTAAAGATTTAGGACAAGTTATTCAAAATTAGGTTTTGAATAAAGGAATATTTTTGTCTCTTGATACAACATTTCTCTTGTCGATACAATTAAATTTATCACACATAAAAAGACTTTTCGGACCATTTTAAGAGATGATTCTTTTCAATGAACAGCCATAGCTGACCAAATTTAATCGTTAACTGTTTTACTCTGTGAGTGATCAAGGAGTAAAATGCACGTTGAATAATTTATTAGCTTTCCTTGGTGAAAAGAATATTTTTTTGGCTTATAGCTTGGTTGCTTGATGCTAACACTGGCTAATAGTTAGTACTTGGCAAGTACTGAGACTTTAGCTAATGTAATCAATCTTCAAAAGTGAATCATGCTAAGAATGCACACAGCAGCCTTCATAAATAAGAATATTTTGGGTATGGAATAGGAATTTCTGCATTCTGTTATTAAGCCATACAAGGGGGATCTGAAAAACATCTGACCAGATTGTTTACCAGATAGGCAGTTTCTGATTTTGTATTACTAGTTGGAGAAATTTGATAACTTTGGCCACTGGCTAGACCTTAAAGACAGAAGATATGCCAATTTGTGAGGTTAGAATACAGAGGAATAGTGCCTGATGAATGAGTATAATTGCAGCAGAAACATGGAAAATATGTAAATGCATCTGCAATGAGTGTATTTTTGCTGCTATGAGTTCTAACAACTCTGCATCTTCTTAGACGTACAAAATTTTTTGCTATTAACCTAAGAAATCTTTTGCAGACTGAGGTTTCAACCAAAAGTTTGCATGAGTCAGTGGGACAGAGGTCTGATTCATACCAGTGCCAGGGAGTATTGCCATCTGAACTAGATCAGAAGCTGTGCCATTTGCTAATTGAGCAGCAGGAAAACCAAATTGAGGAGCTAGAATCTGAATTGAGTTCGGCTCAATCCAAACTCCGTGACAAGGAAGCTGAACTGCAAGCACTAAAGGATTGTGTTAGGCGCCTGACTAACTTCTCTCTATCAACGGTCTCAGGTAAAGACTTCTTACTTCTACCATCTTATAGCTATGTTTTAGGAATCAGTTTCTTTATAGGGCTGCCAGTCTACCACTAACCATAATATGCTTATTCTCAATTATGTTATGTACTGTAGTGTCTATCTTTAAAACCAATGCAATATTTCTCAGATGATGATACAGAGGCCCAAGGGGAGCAAGCACGTATGAACGATCAGGATTGCCCTATTAAAAGTGGATTGGAGACAAGGAAATCATTGGTTGGTATGAAAAGACCTATTGAGTCCTGAGTGCAACTGATATGCATGATTACCATATTTCCCATGGGCAAGACCTAGAAGGAAATTCGTAGGCAATCATCAGACGCCATCAGAAAACAATACCAGTTGTAGGTCACACCATTCTAAATCTAGCTTGCATGTTCCCTGTGCAGCTCCTGGACCCTTCCATATTATAATACTGTAGTATCAGAAATCTAGACATGGTAATCTGTTTATTGCGTTGTGCCTGTCTGATTATTTTATTACGATGTGCTTATATATTTTATGCCTAGTGTCTGGAGCTGAACTCTCTTCACCAAGTGATTCCTAATTGACTTGGCTAGTCTGCCTGCTTCTCGGTCAAGCTCTTTATTGAGTGCCAGAGTGGAAACCTGAAATCATAGTTGACTTTATGTTCTCCTGTTGGGAGTGAATATTACTCTTATGTCCATTCACAGTCACAAAATTACGAAATACTCCTCTACAAAACTTTAAAGGTTGGTTGGAGTGCACTGAAGGGTAAAGCTGGAAGCAAGCAATTGTAAAGGATTTATAGTGCTATGGTGGTTGCTTCTGCAGAGGCAGAAAAACAGATTGGTGGAGCCCTGGTGGGGGTGTTGAAAAGATCGCCTTTCCCACCCTATGACGATGGAGATGACCCCATCACTTGTTCTTCACCGGAAGACTTTAACTTATGCTTTTCTTATTTGACTTCAGAGTGATAGACTTTCATGCTCGTAGGCGCCATTTAAGGGCCGGCCTTTTTACAATCTCCCATGATTTCCAAAAGCTTACAAACTACGACATTGAATTTCGAGGCTTATATAAAAGGATAATCATTGATTCGCTTTCATCTCACCTATACTCGTAAGAGCTCACTCCCAATCCATTTGATATCTTCAATGATATTTTTGTGGTTGAAAATAAGAGGTGGGAGAAAGAGTAGGAAATGCAAAGATCCAAGTTTAATAAAAGAAAGTTTCTTTAGCATATACCTCATACTATTAAGTAACACATACAAGTGCAGGTGTTCTCTTCAGGACATAGACCTAGTTACTGCTAACTGCTAGACGAACTGAAGAATGACTCAATGAGACTGTCGAGCTAAGTTATGCAAACCCCAAAGAAAATTTTTTTAAAAAAAACTCTTCCAAAATAAGTAGAATGTCTGGTAGTTAACACACCAGTGTTAGAAATCTGATGTATTTTCATTTAAAGATGAATGCTGTCAAAGTGTCAATGTTGGTACTAGGGATCTAAAAAGAACAGTTGAGCATTGATTCAACCATTATTATTTCTTATTTTAGTTGCTGTGCAGATTACAGAATCTACAGGTTTTTGTTATCTTTTTATAACCCTGGCAGCTACTATTTGTACACTTACCCATGGAAGGGAAAAAACAAGATTAAAATAAGTAAACAAATTCATTCTGATAAATGAATGAGAAATCCAGATGCAGCAGACAATTTAATACTAGTACTACTTGCTGGTAGAACTAAAACCTTTTTATATTTTTTAAAGCTTTGAGCAAGTGTAAATTACTCCATGGTGTGGGGTTCCAATTTCCTTTTTCATCATTTGTTGTTGAAAAGCAAATGGAAAATAGAAAAATGGATTAAGCCAAAGAAATCAGCTCGTTTGGTAATGATGTTTGCCTGAAAAAGAATGCATCAATCACCATCCAATCATGAATGCTTGTGTGACTGAGTGGACAACACCTCTGCCTTATCCTGCAAACCATCTTTCCAAACAACAAACCTTAGAATATGTTGCCACACCGAACCAAGATCCAACGGTTATCACTGCACCGATATAAATTGCACTGTAGATGAATCTGTGTTTCAGTGTTCTGCTGTTTTCCTACTTTCCCTCCATTATTTTACAGGTTTTGTTTTAGTAAAATAATAACTGACCTCGAAGGCAAGGCCGGTCTAAGCCAAACAGAACCCTACAGCCTCACAAAAAGAAAATAGAAAAATTTTAAATAATTTACAGTGGATTCACCCATCCGTGCAGTAGATTAAAAAGGATCAAACAACACAAAAACAAAAAAACAAAACAAAGCGAAAGTAGAGAGAAAACAAAGAAGGAAGGTGACCACTATATCTGCTTCAGTTTCTTACCAGAACCAAAGACAGCCATCCCCAAGAGTCCTCACACGCAAAAACCCACATGCTTTTAGACAAAGACAAATAACCAAAGTACAAATCTTTTCAATCTTGAAACTCAGAGAGAAAAAAGAAACCATACATACAAAATCTTCGTGTAGATAGAGACTCTACAAAAAAGGCAGAAATCTTGCAATCTTCAAAGAGAAACAAAAGAGGGGTGTTCTTTTTTTTTTGGGGGTTTGGAAAATGAAGTTATCGGCAAAACCCATATCGAGTCCGGGTCGGGCTGAGAAGTATCCGCCACCATTGATGCGGTTTTTGAGAAGCAATGTTGGGAGCAGAAGCAGGGGAAGGTCACGTTCAAGCCCAATGTTTGTTAGAAAAAAGAACACTGCCATTGAAACCCAAGAGCCCACTTCGCCTAAAGTCACTTGCATGGGTCAGGTTCGTGTCAAACGCTCCAAACAAGCCGGTACAAAACCCGGTCGACACGGAGCCCCGACTCGTCGCCGCGGCCGCTGTAATTGGATCAGAAATGCTCTGTTTTGCCGTCATTTCGCTGGGAAAGTCAAGGCCAAGCCCTCTTGTAGACCCACTTGGAAGAAATGGGGGGCGTTTTTCCAAATGGGGTCTTGTAGAAAACCCAAAACTAGAGAAGATTCATCGAAATTTGGGAACAAAATTGAAGATTTTGTGGAAGGAAATGAAGAAGAAGAAGAAGAAAGTGAAAAAAATGAAAAGGAAGCTAAGATTTTTGTATCTTCTTCCTCTTCATCACCACCCAAAAATGCTTTGATTTTAACACGTTGTCGATCTGCTCCATACAGATCTTCTTCTTTAGCTTGTAGGTTTTGGGAGTCGCCTTTAGCTAACCAGGAGACAAACGAAGAAGAAACAGAGGAAACAGAAGAAGAAAAAAGAGAAAACAGAGGATTTCAAAAAGAAGAAGCAGAGGTTCCCACATCCGAGAAAGTGTCCATTTACAGAAATTCGGATCACGGGTCCCAAATGGATTCGGAAAAACTAGAGAAGTCGGGTTTTTGCAAGGAATTTGAAGAGGGCAAAACAGAAAAACCTGAAAACAATGAAGAGTTGAAAACAGAGCAGTTTGGGAATGTACGGCCTTTAATCCTCACGAGATGTAAATCCGAACCGGCTAGAACAGCTGAAAGACTCGATCCAGAGATGAGTTTCTGGAAGAAGAGAAGGTTGGGTTTCACGTGATTCATTTAATTTTCTTCTTCTTTTAATTAATTTATGAATATTTTGGTTATGTTAGGAAGAAGCACTACTTTTTTCTTTCTTACTTAAATGACTTTGTTATATTCAACATCTAGGGCCGTTAGAGAGAATCTCTATGGCTCTTCGGCAACATTAAAAAAACAAAAAAAAGAAGGGCTTAGTTAATAGTACACTGGAAATTGAAAACAATGATAAAATTTATTTGTGTTAATTTTTTTCCTGAAACTTCCTCATGGGCTGCTGTCTTTAGTGGTGTTGGCAAATCTTTCTTTTTTCTCTCTGTTTTGATAGGCAGAAGTGTTCTCTGCTTCTGGTTCCAGCCAGGGCTTTTCTGGGGGGCTTTATGGTAGTTTGATTAGTTTTATGCATCTTTGGATACTCTGACCAGCTTTTATATTTTGGTAGAATAGCTTATGCAGTATTCTGGCCCCGCAGTTTCATTATTTTATGTAATTCTTTATGACTTTTTCAGCAACAGGAAGAAAGTTTCAATTGAATGTCTCCATCCCTTGTCAATTTTTAGTTAAGGATTTTTTATATTATGGCTCTGTTAAGATCTGTTACTTGATTGGAAAGCTTAGTCAAGAGGATTATTGATCAATGCTTTTTTGTGAGAAAGCTACATGGGCAATTGGCAAGTTGTTTGCCGTACTAATTGAAGCAAAATGGGATCATTCATTCGTTTCACATTTGGATAAGAAACTTGGGGATGGAAAATTTTCTAATTCTGCAAAAGAATAATTGGAAAAACTGTTTGGTTGTATCCAAAGTGGAAAAGATTGGTTATGATGGCACTGAATCCTGATTTGAGACCAAGGTTTGGACATATGTATCACACACAACAAACTGTCTAAACAAAAAGATAAAGAAAAAATGGAGAGGGAAAGCCTGGATCCCTCCCTCCTTTGCCATTTATTCCAGTTTGTCACATCTCAGGCTTTTAAGGGCTTCAGATGGAGCTAGGGAAGGCTTCAGTTAAAGTTTAGGCTGTCATTTGTTGAGTTTTCAGCTCAGGTTTATAGCTACGAAGTATAGTAAATTAGTAATAAAACTTCATCAGTACAAGGCAAAGCCCCGGACCTTTACGAACGTCTCTTCAGATACTGCCATGGATGGAAGGAAAAATCCAAGACATTGATCTACGTGAACCATGATTATTTACTTCTAAATAGTGATTAGTGATAGAATATACCCGAAATTTGGTATGAAACCTAACAAAATCTTCATCGTCCCTTAGTTTGTGCCTACCATGATTGTATATACCAACTTCAAGCCAAATGTCAGGCTATCAGGGAAAATTATTGCCCCAAATTCCTGACTCAAGGCCAGGTTTTGAACACCCTCACATGCAGAGTTGAGAATCAAGTTATGATCCAACGTTGCAGTATCCTGCCCTAAGATTTTGTTTGGTACCTAAGGTCAACCACTACATTGCAAAAGATCAAACTGGAGTCAGTCCAGCAGTTGTTTTCCTGTTTATGTAGAGCAAAAATCTTATGTTTGGATACAGTTTTTCTGCTCAAATGAATCCCAAAAAGCATGCTTAAGGTCAACCACTAGATTGAAAAAGGGCTGTGTATAGCAGAACAGTATGGCTTTGGTTTGGATACATATTTCATGCTCAAATAAACGCCAAAAAGCATTGGGGAAAGCAACAGTATCCACTGCCGTTGGTTCACAGAAAGAAAGCTTTTTCTAGTTTGCAGCTAAAGTACAAGGTTATGATACAGAGATCAAAGCAAAGCCCAAAAAGATGAGTGTTACAAATCAATCAATTCAATGGACTGCCATGGCTATAATAACTTTCTTTTTGTCCAAGATGCAATGATCCTTTATACCAATATGATAATAAGTTTGTAAGAAGACATACAAGGTCAGATGTAGATTTGCCAAGGCAGGTTGAGATGAAGGGTTCAAGTTGCCGTCCTGCTGTCTCAAAGGACTGGGGTTGGGATCCAACAACTTTAAAGCGTGCAGGTAAGGGCATCTTAGTATCATGCATTTGCCTTGGAAATCATACCCACTCCTATCCAGAGATGGCATAGCTGTTTGACGATGGAGCCAACCAGATTACACCAGACACTCGTTCAAGGAAATCATATAGGCATGTAATCTTGAAGAGACAACAAACAGGGACCACTGACAAGCATCCACTCGTTTCCCTTTGAACTGCCAATTCGAAATCTAAAATTATCTCAAACTCTCAACCAGCTTTTCACAATGTGTTGAAACTAATAGCATATTCCACTATTCAATAAACCTACTAAATTAAGAGAGATTGTATACATATATTCTAAACAAATTACTGATTATTTTTTATGCATTATAATTTTATTTTACTTGAAGAGTATGGGAGTTTAAAGCACTTGGTTTTTGGTGCTTGTTTTGTTGACTAAGAGCATGCAGGGATCATGCTTCATCTCCTCCTTATCCTTGCCTGATTGTCAGCTTCCCTTCAAGTAAATGCCATTTGTGCTTGCAATGTTAATTATTTTTATATATAAAAAAAACAGTCTGTACAATTATAATTGTTGCCTCAGTCTCTCTCTCTCTCTCTCTCTCTATAAAATTGTGAAAAGCATCAATGTCTTTAGCAGTTGACCAATATTTTGCCAGTATTTATCATAGATATAAAAAGCTTAGCTCTCCCTTCCCAATTCAAGCATATCCATCCATTCAATGCTTTGAACATATTAGGCCCACTAACAATTTCCTTGAAAACGATTTTCTCTTCATTAGACATTACGAATAAATTGAATTACACCCATTTTTCTTTTTTCCTTTTTATAAAGGAAGATTTATAAAAAATCTAAAGAAAAGAAGGTCTTGTCTTAATCTGTTGCCTGCATTGACTCTTTTGTCCATAAGAGAGGGACCACATTATTCTGAGTCTATTTCAATCAAACTCTTAGAAATCTCACGTCAATGAAAAATTAGATAAATTCTTATATCATTTGTCACAGGTTTATATTTTTAACTTAACAAATTTTCTTAAGTTCCCTGTCCTCCCATATAATCTTCAAGGTGATCTTGAAGACATTCCCTTAGGGCGATGCTATTCTTAATATTCTTTTAATGTCTTTTTACACTTTTCCTTTTTCATCAAAGTCTTAAATTTTAGATCTGTTTCTTCTTAAAAGTTAGTATACCATTCAAGAAGAAAAATTGGTCAAAATACTTGGAAGTTCTTTGTACTTATGTGCTTTGTTTAATTTAATCTCTTTACTCCAATTTAAAGCAATTTAGTTCCTCGATTTTAAGAATTGCTCCAATGTAACCCTTCCTCTTTTAATGATATCTAATTTAGCTGTTAAATAGGATGATGTCAATGTTAACGTGATATTGATGTGACATATTTTTGCTGACAAGGCAATGTGGGATAGCAACATGTTGATGTGGCACTACCATGTCACCCTCACATGCTAATGAGGCAATGCCACATCATCCTTTTAAGTTCGGATTGTTGATGTGGATTGCCATGTAAGCATTAAGGCTCAAGTTGCTGATGTGGCATGGCCACATCAACATTAATAATCCAATTGCTGACATGGCATATTCTTTTCATGTATTCTTACACCTTTCCTTTTTCATCAAAGTCTTAAATTTTAGTTCTTTTTCTTCCTAAAAGTTAGTATAGTATTCAAGAAGAAAAATTGGTCAAAATACTTGAAAGATCTCTGTACCTATGTATTTTGTACAATTTAGTCTCTTTACTCCAATTTGAATCAATGTAATCCCTCAATTTTAAAAATTACTCCAATTTAACCCCTCCCCTCTTAATAGTATCCAATTTAGCTATTAAATAGGATGATGTCAACGCTAACGTGGTGTTGATGTGACACATTTTTACTTATGTGGCAATATGGGGTAGCGACATGTTGATGTGACACTACCACGTCACCCTCACATGCTAACGTGGTAGTGTCACATCATCCTTTTATGTTCGAGTTGTTGATGTGGATTGCCACATCAGCATTAGAGTTCAAGTTGCTAATGTGGCACTGCCACATCAACATTAAGACTCGAGTTGCTAACGTGGCAGTGCCACGTCAGCATGTCAAAGCCACATAACATGCTAAGAGACTAGCACGTCACTCTTTTCTTCGAACTCATAACCTCTACTAAGAACACAAGCTATTTACCATCATACCTGAGTCTTTTTAATAATTTTTATTTTTATTTTTTTTCTAAAATTACGTCATTTTGAAAGCTTCTTACACTCTCTAAATCTTTAGCTATAAAAACATCTTTTTCTCATTTTTTCCTTCCCTTTTCTCTTTCTACCTCTTCTTTTTTTTTTCTCTCTTTCCTATAATCAAAGTTTTATAGTTAGAGTTTTTGAGAGTGTAAAAAAACTCTAAAATGACGTAATTTTAGAGAAAAAATAAGAAAGAAAAAAAACAAAAATAAAAATATATTAAAAGTAAGAACTTAAGTGCTTGTTTGGCTTGATTTTTTTTTTCAGACTATCTACCTCTTAAAGGCAAAAATCAGGACAAACATAAAATTTTGAAAAACTCTTAAAAAAAAGTAACTTATTTTTAAAGAATAAAATTTTGAAAAAAAAGAGCTTCAAGAAAAACTCCTTTGAGGAGCTTTTTCTTTTTTTCTTTTAAAAATGCAAGAGAATTTTTATTTTTGTTCTAAAAATATCCACATATGTTAAAAATAATTACAATATTACCCTATCAAAAAAGAAATACCCTTTACGATAATTTTAATCAAAATTATAACTTATAAAAAGAAATTTACCAAACAATTTTAGCTTAATTTTAAAAGTTATTATTTTTTTATAAGAGCTTCATAATAACTTTTAAGCAAAAATAAAATCAAGTCGAATAGGCTTTAAATATGATAGTAAAAAGTTTAATCTTCTTGCTAAAGGTCTTGGGTTCACATAAATACAGAAACCATCCGAGTATTTTGATTGAAACAATTTCATTGGAAAAGGTAAAAGTATAATACTCAAAACCATACATCTCTTTTTGTCTACCATTAACAAAGCTCATCAAATATCTGGCTTAAACCAAGCTTAATGTTGAAAAACATGGTGGGGAATTCGCCGACTACTTTTTAATGTTCAAAGAACTTTGTTTTCCCCCCCAAACAGAAATACATCACACCAAGGATTAATGTCACCATGCCCAACCTTCACAATAAATGAAAAAAGCTAACAAAACCCCACTATTTTTTTTTGAAGACTAATACATTGTCTTACGGATTCAAAATTATCATTAATAAAATTGAGAGTACACTCACTTGACAACCTTTTTTTTTTTTAAATAAAATTGACAACTTAATTAATGTAAAAAGTTGTGTGTGCAATGATAAATATCAATTTCCGTTACTAAATAATACATGCTTTATTAGGTTTATCAATTGAAGTTAGAGTATAACAAAGGAAACAAAACAGAGAGAGTAGGTGTGAAGAATGTGAAATCCAGCCAACTAGAGGTCGGAGGCATGGCATGTCCCTCATTAGGACATTTCAATAATACACACATGGAGCTGTCCCATGGCTCAATTACTAAAATAAAATAAAATAAATTTAAACAAAAAGGAATGGCATATGACTATAAGAAACTAAGAACAATAAAAGTAATCCAAATCTATCTTTTTAAAAATAAAAATGGTTTAGGTATGTGGTCTAGTTATGGTTCATAAATGTTCCAACCCAACACACAGCTATATCATCCTTCACAACTTATTGCTGTGTGGATGGTGACGGTTTCAATAGCCCAGAACCAGAAGAGAAAAGAGAAGAAAAATCCTCAACTGCTTTTTGCTCCTTGCTTCTTCCGTGAACCCCCGCATGACATAAATTCTTCCCCACATCATCCCTTTATAAACGAACCCTTTTACATCTTCTGCAGATAAACTTATCTCAGCAGTTCCATGGAGCTAATCATCATCAAGGCTAGACCCATCTCCATTACTTTGGTGCTGCTTCTTCTCCTACTTTCGGTACCTTATTTTTCAACAGGTTTGCAGACGTCGTACTTCGGTTCTTCTTCTTTTAATACGATGTCTGCTTTGGAATCTTTTCTATTAATTTTGGAGTGTTGGTTTTTTGTCAAGGGAGCTGGGATGTTTCGGACAGGGAGGTGTATGAGATAGATTATAGAGGTCCGGAGACACACTCTTCAATCCCTCCGCCCGATCATTCTCATGGCCACAGGCATTGGATTCATCGGGAAACCGATGCTGCAACACTCCACAAATCTTCCAAGGGCTTAAAGGGTGGTAATAGCAAAGGAAGAAATGTAAGTTTCCCACGTTAATCCATGAACATTAAGCAAACTTCACTTAACCAAATTGAGATGATTAAAATAAGAAATTTTTATTTAATTTTTTGTTTTGCAGGTCAGGAAAATTCATGGGTGATGAAGCAAGCCTCTTTGAATGTTGAATTTTTGTTAAAATTGTAGTGTAGTAGCTTATAGCTATTAGCTAGTTTTCTTCTCTTCTAGATATGGAAGATCATATGTGAAAATTGAGAAATGTTATGAATGGCAGTCTTCTCTTGCCATTATTTAGCTTTATTTCTTTATCATCAACCTTTTGTAAATGTGGATGGTGTGATTTTGTATGTGGATATTTCTATAGGTTTGAGTAAATGTAATATATTCCTATCTCTTTTAAGCTTTGATTTCCTCCAAGCTTGGTTTTTTTTTTTTTTTAATAGTCATAAATCAAGGAAAAGGCCCATTTCATTTCATCAGCCATGCCCATATCTTTCTTGTGAGATCTGATTACTTGAAGGGAATGCGAAAGAAACAAATATGTTCTGATTTTAGCAAAAAGTAGACCTCTGCCAAAACATATGTTATCTCGGACTCAAATCATATATTAGTCAAACGAATGTTTTTGACCCATTTCAAATCCTGATTTTTTATTTTATACACAACATAATATTTTAAAATATTTCAAAATTTATTTTATTTTTTATTATATTTAATCAATTTTTTATATTTTTATTTTAAATTAAATAAATTTTTATAATTAATAATTAATTAATTAAAGTATTACTTGTCATCTTTTATATTACGTGACATTGACATGAAAGGTAAAAGTAACACGTAATTGACCATCATGTCATATTAACATCTTACATCATCATTTATTATAATATATATAAATCAAAATAAAAATATAAATCAATTTGTTACAAAGAAAAAAATTATTTATTTTATTACATTAATATAAGTGATTTAGAATTTATCGATGTATTAGAAAAAAGAATTTATGTCAAAGACTCCATAATTGATAGTTACGATGAACTGTTTTGGCCGAATTAATTAAATTAATTACACTTGGCTTAATTTTATTAAATATAAAATTTATCACTTATAAATAAGAAAAGAAAATAATAATATTTGCTGGGGTCTGCTTTCTTTTATTTATTTCAATGAATAATGGTAATATTTCTCTGTTTTTCCCTAAAATATTAATGAACAATTCCCTGGATGGTCTGGCACAATGTGTGTGCCATAAATATAAAGCATGGTCGGCTTTGCAAATTCTATTATTATTGTCATCATCATCAAGCATGAAAGCAACATGCATCTAAATTTTGAGGACATAAGAGAAACCAAATTAAGGGCTAGGGCCACCTCATCTCCTCCAAACTAATGCTATTCTCATCAATTCATCCCATATTTTTTTCATTTATAATTAAAATTTTTTTTATAAGCAAATAAAGTAATATATTCAGAATTGATCTATAACATTTTATAATACTAATTAAAAGTAGTATAAGTTAGTATATTAAGCAAAATGAGTTTTTTCTTTATCAAGTCATGATTTTCACTAGGTAAACTCTCATTCTGAAAAAGCTTTTTTATATGTTTATTTTTAAGTTAGGACTAGTGTAAGAATTCAATATTTTCATTTGATAGAAAACTTTGCAATATTTCTCATATATGAAAGGAGAAAAAAAAATGTAAAAAGGAATGTAAAAAATTTTCGAGTCAACGAAATTAAACTTATTAACTTAGGAAAATTGTCTTAGGCCCTTTTAAGTACGGAAGTTAATTTCTCAAAAGCAGATTCTCGTCCCTCCCTTCCTCATCCTTTGACCCTCCTTTCTCTTTTGATCTCTTATAAGAATACTTATTATTAAAATACTTAGGTATAATGTTCAAATAAATTCTTAAATTATTAAAAAAAATTCAAATAATTTTTTTTTATTTCATTCAGTCAAGTTCTTATATTTTTATTTTAGATCAAATAAATTTTTATAATTAAAAATTGACTAATTTTTATTAATTAAAATTTTACTTGTCATTTTATATCTACATGACAATAACATGAGGTTAATGTAAAAGGTGAAAAATATTACATGATTATATTATCATAAAAAATTAACATATTATATCAGTATTAATTATGATATGTCAACATGTTACATTATTATCAATTATAATCTGTTAACATACCATAACAGTGTCACGAGACATAAAATAACAAATAATATTTTAATTAAATTAATTATTAATTATAGGAATTTATTTGATTTAAAATAAAAATATAAAAATTTGACTTAAGGTAATAAAAATATAAAAAATTATTTAAATATTTTTTAATAATTTAAAAATTATTTCTAGATATTATGTCAAATACCTTTTTAAGAGAACTTATATTTAAAGAAGCAACTAAAGAAAGAACAAGAACCAGCATTTAGTAATTTTAAAAAAGAAAAGAACCTTTTTTAAGTTTTGAGAATTATCGTCACATATTTTTAATGGTGGCCGACAATAAGGTAAGCCTGCAAGAAGGGAAGGGGGACTACTAGGCCCTTGATTGGGCCGAATTTGGGCTTAAGACATGGAAAAGGACAAAACAATAACTGACACTTGGCGACAGCGGGTAATAGTCTTGGTACCGAGGCCTACAGTTTTATTGCATAAAAGTAAAATTCTGACGCGCTTGGCCTTTGTTTTTCACACCCAAAGGGGGCCGAGGCCAAAATATCAAAATCATTTTGACCTCTAAATTTTTAGATCCGAATCTAATTTTGCAAATTTCTCAAGCTTTTTCTTTGATTTTTTTAAATTTTAGATCTTTCGCCCTTCCAAATATCAAATCGAAAGGAAAAATTTTTCTCCATAAAGAATGGCGCATAACAACGGAAGCAACAACAACGATCGGGAGGAGTCGAGCCCTCTTTTGAGCAAACAAGTTGTTGAAGGAGACGAGAAGAAGGAAGCGAATGGTAAAAAGTCGAAGGAGGCGACTGCCGAGGTGGCAGCTTCGCCGGCTGTTAGTACTGCGGCTGGGTATGGATGGACAGCTGATGGGCTGCCGTTAGGCCACGGGAGTGTCGTTGGAGAGCCCATGGGTCGGGCTCAGTGGGACTCCCCCCTCCTCGCTTGTCTTGGCCGCAACGATGAGTTTTGCAGCAGCGACGTTGAAGTTTGTAAGTCTTTTACATATAATTAATTTGAGGTTTTTTTAATTGGATCTGATATTGGGAAAATTTGAGAAATTTGGGATTTTTATGTTGTTGTGAAATGTGGGGTTTTTCCTGCAATTGGAAGCTAATGTAGAATAGATCTGAACTCTTTGATTCTTTGCCACTATTCCATTTATAAACTGTGCAAAGGATTGACAAAGTATACAAACTCAAAGATGTAATTTTGGTTGTTTGATGAAAGTTTGAGCTGGTAGAGAATTTGGAATTTAGAAGGGAAAAAGAAGGAAAGGAAAATCATAAAGACCAATTATGTTTTCATATGTCTTGCAATGATTAAAAATATGGGTTGTGATTCTAACCTTGTTCATTGTTTTAATTTTATGATTAATCAATTTTTGATTGCTTCTATCTCTTTATAATATCTTATGTTATATAAAGTTTGAAAATTTGCTTCTCAAGCTAAAATTTACAAGATCATTTGTTTCCCAAAATAGTACAGGAGAATGTTTTACCAGACATTTTTGTGTATTGAATTTGTCAGTTATGGATTTTTGTATGCTTATTTTGGTCTGGGTTTCTAATGATGATATTTTGGTCAGGTCTACTTGGAAGCATGGCCCCTTGTGTGCTGTATGGAAGCAATGTTGAAAGACTTGGATCTGTTCCTGGGACCTTTGCAAATCACTGCTTGCCTTACTCTGGTCTGTATCTGATTGGAAATTCCTTTTTTGGGTGGAATTGTCTTGCACCATGGTTTTCATACCCTAGCCGTACTGCCATTCGGAGGAAGTTTAATCTGGAGGCAAGTAGATCTTATCTTTCATCTTCCTTACCTTTATTTTTTAACTCTTTTTAACTTCGGTCAATTTTTGTTTGATTTCGAAAGTGATTATTTGTGATTTTGGTTTATACTCTGTTCATTATCTATATATGACATATTGGCTGATTTAGATGTGACATTTTTGCCTTCTTATAGTTCTGTATTTGTTGGTAAATTGTTTTCTTCCTTTGCATGTCGTTTCCCCATCTTGTGGTGATGGTGGTGGTGGGGAAGTTAAATGTTCTGTCGTATCCTCATTTTCACACACATTGTTGTATTGAGTTAGTTGATCCCTTGATCGCGTTCTTCTTGCGGAGGGACAATTAGGAGTTTTATGCGTAGAATCAAAGGAACAATACGACCTATGAAATAGCCTTCCAAGATTTACTCTTGTGGTTTTCCTTGGACGAACAGGGCACCTGTGAGGCACTTAACAGGTTATGTGGATGCTGTGGAAGCTGCGTGGAAGATGAGATGCAACGTGAACAGTGTGAGTCAGCCTGTGACTTTGCAACACATGTATTCTGTCATGCCTGTGCCCTTTGCCAGGAAGGTCGCGAGCTTCGTCGAAGGTTACCTCATCCCGGGTTCAATGCTCAGCCTGTCCTGGTCATGATGCCTCCTGGGGAGCAGACCATGGGCCGTGGGGCCTGAGTGCATGCCGTCCATGTCCTGCCTTACAATGAAAGAAAGAATTCTAGTAGCTTGTCCATATTTTTATCAGTGTCATGTCATGTTGTTGTAAAATAATGTTTAAAAGTTTTCATCTACATTATCTAAGCCACCATCATAGACTGATTACTTCGTCTGGTCATACCAAATAACATATGATTTATATATGGGTTTTACATATGTTTTGTTTATAATGTATTATTATATCTTACTCTCTTTTTTAAAAAGAAGTTGGTGTGATGTTCTACATTTCATTATTACTTTTTAATTCTTTAATTTGATAAGGATACGAAAGAATCCTGAAAATATAAGGAAGATTCCAACTTCATACCAGTGAATCTGCGGACTGCGATCCAAATAGCCAACCCTGGAGATTGAAAATGTTAGTATTTCCATCCTATTCTCTTTCCCAACCAGCAATACCATCCTAATGAAGTAAATTATATTCCTTGTCTGGCTTTCCTTCATTTGATCCATGGAGAGAGCTAGTTTGGAGCGCCCCGCAGCGGCTACCCTGGGCTCGAATTATACATTGGAAACTCCAATAGAATGGCTACAGTACTACCCGGGAGATTCAAATGCTTTCTCTTGTAAATTGATCACATCAAAACCACTGTCGTTAAACACTCCCGCTTTACTTGCCATTGCAATGGTAAATTATTGTTTTCAACATGACACATGCAATGCATCCAATATTTGAACACCTATTCTATATATGCAGCACCACCGGTTGTTTTTTTTTCTTTTTGTATAGTAATCATCTCTAGCAAAACGGAATTAACTGAATAATTAACACGATACAAAATTAAACAAATTTAAGTTTAAAATTAATTTCATGTCTTTCAACAGATTGAACCCGCTTAACCCGTATTAACTCATTTAAAAACATATTTAACTCATAACTCATCGTGTTATCATGTCAATTCCAATAATATGATATATTTAATTCATTTATTGTAAATACAAAATTTAATTTAATTTAACTTATTTAATAATCATATTAATGGCGTGTAAAAAAGGTATTGTGTTTAAAATCTTGATCCGTTTAAGACGACACCATAATTATTAACGCCTTACTTAAACACAACACCATTTCGACAAAGTAAATTGCAGGTCCAGTTGTTTCCAATGCCGTACATGGTTCACATGGTCGTGGAAGCAACCAAAATGAGTACTAAACCATGCAGATTAATAGGATAACAAAAATGACATGAGACAAGTAACTGTATTGGATGAACACAACAGTATTTTACTTCCTAGTCTACCCGAATATGGGGTTAACTTCTAATCAAGATGTTAAAAGTTTTAACCAACGCAACTCTCTGGACACATAACGGGAAGAAAATTGTGGACAAACAATTTTAACATGGAGAACAGAGGAAATCAGGCCTCAAACTCTTACTCTCCTGGTGCAGACACTCCTTGCTTCAGCCTTTCTTTCTTCATCTTCTTCTTGGATACTGGCTTCTTCTTTCTAGGAGGAAGAGACTTCTGAGCGTACAAGTAAAGTGCATAGTTCCCAACAAGGAATACCAGCAACAGCCCCACAACAACCAGCAACACTATCAATCCAGGGTTGAACCCTTTGGCTTCAGTTTCATAACTAATCTTGTTTCCCTATTCCATCAGAGAAAACAAAATCATTACCCTGTAAATACACATCATCTAATGCACAAGAATAGCCAGAAATGCACAAACTCAATTAGATTCTCAGTATTTCCCCTCAACGTATTAAATTCACAAGGCGTGGCCAAAGAGAACAAGTACTACAAGTTTCTTTCGTTAAGAAAGGATATTAATAATTATGCATGTTTATTTTATAAACTTAGTCCTACTACATTCAAAAGTTGCTGACTTCTCAAAGTGGTTATTAGATTCAATTTATGTTATAGGATTCTTACTAAATAACAGATTCTGTAACGTAAACAAACACTAATAAATGTACAGAAGCATTGCTAGGAAAGATGATAAATCATTTTTTATGATAGTTTCAAGTAATCAAACAAGGTTTCTATTGAGACCCCATAAATTAATCTATTGCTTCCACACCAAAAATTTATCAGAGATGCTAATAGTCCCCTCTTCATCATGCAGCTCATGAAACACCTCCCTCATGTTAGCAGGACAGGCTTATTTGATATGCCATTCAAATGGCATCATAAAATCACCAAGAAAAGATTTATTATGGACATGCTATTTTGACAGACAGTGATGCATGAACTAAGCCAAAAAAGATTTTTCAGGTTGTATAACTTGAAAATTCAGCTTGCATTCCCCCCCCCCCCCCCTCTTTTTTTTTTTTTTTCATTTTTGCTTCAGAATTCAAGAGGGTTATGGATGAACAAAGAAAAAAAATTCAATCCAAGTTGATTCCTGGAATCCCATAAAGATAGTGTTCATATTTCCAAGAAGCAGTAACCATTAAATGACTGCTCAGTTTATCTTTAGCAAATAAGAATTAATGGAAACAAAAAAGTCTCAACTGATCTTCACATCTACAACATATAGTCCTTCTCTCCTCGCTTAGACCTAGAGATTATGAGTCAAAATCAATTCAATCGTTCAAAACAAAACCTCACTGAACATCACTATCCTTACGATTATTTTGATAATGTACCAACGCATCATTTATTTAATTATTAACAAGCCAAAGACTTTTATTTTTTTCTTCCTTTTTTTCCATCAAAAGATTCTATCTGCTGAAAGAAAGCATCCGATCCAGCAGAAAAAATTGTATGTATAGCGAAAGATTTTCACCACATGGAAGAAAAAAACACAGAATTATTTGATAATTTGCATGCAATAACATCTTAATGTTTCATTAAAGAATCAATCAACATGCAAAAAGAATATCAGCATGCAAAATTTTCAAAAATTAATATCGAAATTAAAATTCGAAAAGCACCAGATCGATAAGATAGCAAGCAATAAGATACGGAAACAAAACCAGATCTCTAAATTAGAAGGATAAATTCGAATTGACTTAGCACGGATCTCGAAGAAAAGCCACTGAAATTGAGATTCAAAGAGAGATTTGAAAAAAAGAAACAACAAAAAAAAAGTTATGTAGACACCAAGCGATCAAAGGAGGGACGGACCTTATCGCCGATCTCGAACTCCGCTGACATGGCAACGAACTCAACGGTGGAGCTCTCCTCACAGCACGAATTTGTACAGAAGAAGAATCCAGAAATTGGAAAAGATCAAGGAGACCAATCTCAGGAAATGGAGCTGATTGTATTTATAAGGGGACTGTTTTTAGGCGTTGGCCTTTATGCACACACTTTTTTGCTCGTGTGAAAGTTGAATACCCACTTTTGCCAACGAGCCCAACTGAGTTGGGCTCCATGTCTGAGCTGGCCTGTATAGAAAGCCCAGATTACTTTTGTCTCCTAAATTGAGTATCTGTTTGACAATTTTATTTACAAGATAACCGTTTTTAACAGGTTATATCTATTTGATCATTAAATGAAACAAATAAAAATATAATATTTAAAAAATTCTTAAATTATTTAAAAAAATATTATTTTTTTATTACGTCTAATTAAGTCCTTAACATTATTTCACATCAACACACCATTTTGATAATTTATTATGATATGTCCACATATCACATGATATAGAATATTAAGTTATATAAGTTAATTAAACATTAATTATAAGGTTGATTTGATGTAATAAAAGAATACGTATTTATTTGAATTTTATTAAATAATTTAAAGATGATTTTAAATTCATATAAAATAAATGAGCAGTGATCATTTCTTTTCTCTTTTTTTTTTTCTTCTTTATAGACCACTATCATACAAACTGGGCTAACTGTTCCCAATGCCCATACATAATCCAACATTTAAGTAGAGGAACAACAGAAATTGAAGGCAAGTTGGAGAAGAGCAGCCCAAGATGGAAGGAGAAATAAGAAGTTGGAGTGAGCAAGCCCAGAGAGTTTTATCCTATGATATGGATCACACAAGATAAAGATGAAAGCTCTATCATTAAAGCATAGAATTCTGATGTCAAATATTCCAATCTGAAGAGGTTTGAGCACATCAATGACCAAAATAGTGGGGACATTGAAACAGAGAAGATATTGTATATACATATTTGAAAAATCATTAGACACGGACTGGTACCAAGAAAACATTGGTCATTATCAAGATATACTATTAAGAATGCTTAATCCATGTGGTTGTGGGTTAGCGTCGAAATCAAAATCCCGTGGGTGAGGTCTGACTCCTGTTGTAAAGTGGAAACATCCAAAACCACCACCCTTTTCTACCCAATTTGTTGAATAAATAAATCAAAGTCTAAAAGCAACTGCAGCAGTGGATCATGTTCTTTAATGTTGATCCCCTTTACCCAAGCTTTATTTTTTTGTATAATTAAATGATTATGAAGTAGATAGGAATCTTTATTTTCTGCTAAGAAAAATGTTCTACTACCGGGAGATAGTTCTCTACCATGGCATAAAAAAAATGGTCATAATCAATTTGTCATGATCTGACGTGAGAATGGCAATGAAGAGAAGAGGGAAAGTGACAAAACCTGAATAGGGAGAGTCCTCAGTAGCATTAAGAAAAAGAACGTATAAATGAGATTCAATTCATCTACAAATAGAGGGAAGGTGTCGTGGTTCATTTCAAAATCTGCAATTTTCAGGGGTAGAGGCCTATAGGGGCTCGGATCGATGATGAAGCTGACAAGATTCTGAGTTAAAACCTGTTAAAAGGGTCGTGTCGTACCAAATGTCCGCGTCAAGTCATATTTCACTATGCATAAAATTTAGAGCTGGTCAGGCACTCAGAGGTTTGGTGGTGGCTGTTTTTATGTCTGAATAGGAGTGATGCACGTCTGCAAAAATCCATGACACCGAATGAAAACAACGCAAAATACAAAGCATGGAAAAAAAAAAAAGGAATTCCCCGTGGTAAATGACCTTTGTATGCATATGAGGTCGGGACAGGTAAAATTGCAGGCACATGCAGGGTTGTCGTGAAAGGGGGAGTTTTGTTTGCAACTCCATTAGAATGGAAACGAGACATGAACTTGGTAAAGTCCAATCTATCATTGACAGGGATACAGGAAAAAACCAGCCATTTATCTCTGGTACAACTGACAGGACTCGCTGTTTCTGGGCCACAGTGAGCATAAGTTTTGGGGGGCAGAATTTCACTGGCTTTTATGCCACACGTTGAATCTGGCATAGGAAGAGGCCTCCGAGCCTCAATCTGCAACGTCAATAAGCTTGATAAACAGTTGAAGGAATTGTCCTTAGGCATCTTGAGATTGTGATATCTTTGTATTAGAGTTGCTTCTTGTGAAAATTGTGCAAATTAAATGAAAAAAAAAAACAAATGTTTAACGCGTGTTTTGATTTCAATTGCTGTTGCTGTTGCCATCCCCGTTTGTTTGGTGTTAACCTTGGAGGAGGGGTGTGTGTGCGCCATCAGGAAAGAGAAAAGCCAGCCTAATCCCTACTTTCTGAAGCAATTTTCATGTTTATGCCTTTGAAAAAGATAGAAAAGAGACATGCGTCTACATAAAGTCTTGAAGAAAAGGTAATCAGAACTAAGATTAGATAAACTTTATTGTATACCTTTCTCTCCAACAACCACCCCATGCAATTGCTTAATCATGTTTCTTATTACCAAAGTTGAGATAAAATTTAACGAGAATCAACTTTTCCTTTTTATCTGTCTGCGTTGGATGTCAGCAGGATGTTAATTCAATTGTAAACAAAAAATTGTATAGTAGCAATAGGTGCATGAGGGCATGGAAATGGGAAAAACCAAACCCTGATGATATTTTGAAATTTTATTGAAGGGAAAAGAATAATAATAATAATAATAATAATAATAATGATAATGATTCCTTCCTTGATTTCTTTGATCTAAGACCCAGACCAACCGCCATTGAAGAAGCCTCATAAAAGTCTATAATAAAGACGGGACCTGTTCTCACTATACTTTACCAAGCCTCTACTCAAACTCTTGTGTCCGCTTTTGACAATGGGGATTGCTTGTGAAAGCAACTAGCCAACCTTCCGCAAAGGAAATACTCATCCATATTGGAGCAAGAAAGTGACTTCCACCATTTTCCTTTGTCCCCAACAGCTGTGAGTCTCCCCTCCCTTTTCTCTGATGGCACAATGGATGACATTAATATGATTAATAACACAAAATTTGCATATCCCCAAAGTCACTGAACTTTTTGTGCTTACATTACATGTTATTGTGTCATACATACATAAACAAATGAATAATATATATGAGTTAATAAACAAAGATCGGGGAATCCCCACAGCCCCCCTTTGATTTTTTTGGCCTTTTTTTTATTACACCAGATCAGTACCAATGTAGCTATTTTCTGAGGAGGAACTAGAAAGGGTAATCATGCCATTGCAGTCAGATACACTGTCCTGCAAGCTCAACAATAGATGAGAAGTGCTGAAACTCATTGAAGGCTTCGCTCTTGGGACAATAGGGACCTCAGCTTCACCCACCAGCATCTGGACCACGCTCCTCATTGTGGGTCTAGCCAGTGGGTCAGGGTGTGAACAAGCTAACCCAACCAAAAGCACCCTCCTCATCTCAGCCTCATCAAATTGGTCTTCGAGTCTGGCATCAGCTGCCGTTAGCAATCTCCCTTCTCTGTGCAAACTCCAAACCCATTCCACCAAATTGCCACTCACACCAACTTTTGCTGCCGCATTAGCATCTCTCTCAATCGGTCTTCTTCCGCTAGCCACCTCCAGAACCACAGCTCCATAGCTAAACGCATCGGTTTTGTCGGTTGCTCTTCCTGTTAGAAGATATTCAGGAGCCAAATATCCCATTGTACCTGCAGCCACCGTGGCATCTGGCGATTTATCGTGCTCAACTTGCCTTGCTAAACCAAAATCTCCTAGCTTTGCATTGAACCCTTCATCCAGCATTATATTGCTGGTCTTAACATCTCTATGAATAACCTGGTGATCACACTCTTGATGCAAATAGGCCAAAGCAGAGGCAACTCCTAACAAAATTTTCTGCCTATGAGGCCATGGCAAAGGTGTTCTGGCTTCAAACAATGCTTTGTCAAGACTCCCATTAGGCATTAAATCATATACTAATAAAATTTCTCCTTTCTCATGGCACCATCCTTGCAACCTTACAAGATTTCGATGCCTAAGAGTCCCAATTATTGACAACTCAGATAAAAACTCATTCTTCCCTTGACTACTATGACTACATCTCTTCACAGCCACAATGTCGCCATTATCCGGCAAAATACCCTTGTACACAGTCCCAAATGCACCGTGACCAATTATTCTATTAGCATTGAAGCATCTCGTAGCTGCTTTCAGCTCTTTATAACTAAACTCTTTTGGCATTTTGATAACCTCCGATGCAAAAGACTCAGATTTCTTCACATGCTTGAACTTTTTAGAATAAACCCATATAAGAGCCCCAGCAAACAAGGCTAAAAAGAAAGCCCCCGCAGTTACCACCCCTGCAACCGCCCCTGGACCTTGCTTACAGAGCTGGTTATGACAAGAAGAAGAGGACTTACTACTCTTCTGTTGAGTGCTGGAAACCGAATCAGAACCTGAAGGAGCCAATGAAGGTGGCGGTGATTTAACAGAATTAGCCGTTGGGTTCATTAAACTAGCCGTTGGAGGCGGAGGAGAGGATGTTGACCCTGACCCAGAACCAGAATTTGACTCAAAAGATGCGCTAAAACTCCACCATTCTATACTATGAACCTCCGTACTTCCTTGGGTTGAGCCTGAAAATCCTACGTACATGAAATCATTGACGTATTGATCAAGATTTAGAGCAATTGATAACATAGGCTCTTTAGGCTTTAAATTTGAGTAGGAAACGGAGATGTTAAAAACTCCAATCGAAGCATCGTATTCGATCCATGAATTAACGAGATTGCCACTCTTTAGATCAATATCTAAAGCTCCCAAGTCACCAACTTGAGAAGAAACCACGCTGTTGAGATCCAAACCAACGTGGTTTCCATTAAGGTCCTGGAATTCTACGTCCATGAGAGTGTCGAATTCCACCGCGACGAACCCCAAGGCCTTACCCTGATCATCGAGGAGTCCCAAAGAGCCGCCGCCGGCGCCGACGAAATCACCATCCGGGGAAATGACAAAGGCTAAACCGCCGCCGATGGAGGAAGGGTTGAGGTTGGTGATGGAGAAGGAGAAGAAGGTGGAGAAGCTACAAGGATAGTGAGTTCCCGGTTGCCTGAATCTCACCGGTTTCGAGTATAATGCTCTGCCGGCGCCGGAGTAGGGTACTTGGAGGTCGCGAGTGAGTCTCACGCTCCCATTGTTTAAGTGAGCATCTCCAAGGAGTTTCAGGCTGCTGAGAGTTAACGTACCGAAATCGAACTCGGTCGTTGCAATGGTTTTGTTGAAGTTTAAGAAAACACAGACGAACAGAGCAAGAGAAACGGATGTGACCTTGTAAGAAAATGGCAACATTATTGTTCAGTTTCTGGTTATTGTCGAAACCCCATTAGCAAAAGAAAAGAAAAGGGAAGATATCTATTTGGACTTTTGGGATGAGATTTGTCAGAAGAAGAAGAAGAAGGGCTATTGTAAAATTCACGAGCTTTGAGAGAGGGAGAGGGACGGAAGATGGGGGAGGGTATATCTCCTTGGCTTAAAAACAGAACAAAGTTAAGGAAACAAACAAGGAACAGTGTAAGGGACAGTGAGAGCATCCAAGGGAGATGAGTGAAACAAGACAGGTGGCTCGGTAACGCGACACGTGGCTTTTGGCAACGGTTATTTTCTTTCCCGGCGATTAAAAGAAGAAAAAAAAATTCTAAAAAGATGCAAGCTTTTCTTTTCACACTCTCGCTGCTTTTACAAGGAACTCAGTTGCACGTGGCTGTCAAAAGGCGTGAGTTCCACGCTCTGATACAAAACTTTGGCTGCGGCCTACGAAGATGGGGGAGGATGGCTTGTTGATTCAGCTATCAAGGAGTTTGCACTGTTCGCAGGCTACATTGATTACTTGGTTCATTACTTAGCTTAATTAAATGCAAATTAGTGCAACTAATTAGTAACATATTAAATGTGGTTTTTAGCATTCTAATGACCCAATTAATGAGTTGTTCTTCTTTGTTGGTATTTAATACTTTGCCAAACAATGGATCATCAAAAGGAGTTGAGTCTTGTATTGCTTGATTTTAAGAGTTCATCATTTGAAATGATAAAAAGGTCATTTTGTTAAATGATTCGAAATTAAAATAAAAGGTTAAAACAAAAATAATAACAATATTATTATCCAACCAATTAGAAGCTGACACGTGCCAGAGGAAAACTTTTAATACCCAATTCAGATTTTTGAGAAGTCTAGGCAGTTAGAAATGACTCTGCACCAATACATGCTGGATATGTGGCAAAAACTTCATCGGCCATAAAGGATTTTGGTCGCCTAGGGAATTAGGAGTTTGGATAGGAAGATATTTTCAACCAAAGAAAGTTTGCCTAGTGGTGTACATTGCTTTGGAGGAAGACTCTACCAAAATAGGGTTTGATTGGATTGATAGATAAGAGTGCATTTAAAATTTTACATGAGATAGTGATTAAAAGTAATCATATTATATATATATATCAAGTTTTATCTTTAAAATAATAAAAAAAATAAAAAACGAAGAGTGACAGACCACTTTTTTAACTTTGTCGATAGATGTATTCTTAGTTGATAGATTCACAAATGTCTAATTAATAGAAATAGTTACTAACTTGGTGTGGATATTACTAAACATTAAGAAGCAGTTACTGGCTTGTGCTTAAAATTAAAGTGAAAACTACTCGAAAGAAGCGATTAATCGATGGGAAAATTGTGAATAAATAGAAGAAGGCACCATTTAGTTGAATGCACAAGCACAACTTAGTTCAACAACTCAAAAACCGAGATTCAATTATCTAAATCCCTTGATTTTTCATCTTAGTTCCCTAGTTACCTTATACAGTTACTTGTTTCATGTTCTTGGAGAGCATTTTCCTTGTTTCAAATATGTTTACCATAGACACTTTGTTATTTGATGAATTTGTGAGAACTCTTTGAGTATTTGTTCCCTCAATTAATTAAAACTCAATACATTGACTTTGAACTGTTTGCAAATCTCACATTTCAAACCTTATTCATTGGAGCATTACATATATTGCGGTTCATTTTAGTTACAATTCCGTCCGTCAATTTTTTTTTTTTTGTGTTTTCTTACTCCTAATGTAGTATTTTGATCATTCACTCTCGATGTTTTAAACTTTGTTGCAACTTCAAGATGATTTTCGACTTTAAGAGAATGTCTCTTTACTAATTAAAACATTAAAACTTAGAAAATGATGAGCTCTTAAAAATAATTCAAATTGTAGTTTTTGAATTTTTCATGTTGTGTAAATTTCAAGTCTCTCATTAACAAATCACATTTTCAACTCAACTTGGTTTTAATTCCATCCTAATTCTAAGGATTTTCTAAGGTTATGGTGATCCTTATACACTCATTTTCCATGAAAATTTTAATTTAATTGTATGTATATAAATAATCAGTGAAAATTTGCTTGATTCCAAGGAGTAGCACTGATTCCTTACTTTCTTGGTCCATTTGCATTTTCCTTTTTATTTTTATTTTGGGGGTGTAATTTGCATATACATTTATGAGAAAATATTTTTGCTTTGAAAAGTTACATTTACCTTTCTATATACAATTTTTGACATAAACTTCAGCAAAAAAAATCACACTAAAAAATTTACTTATCAATTTAATTAAGAAAAACAATTTTTTTAAAAAAAAAAGAGTAGGTAACCCAAGGTTGGGTGCATTCTTCAACCTTGGACTCTCACTTAATTAGCTAGTACAAGTTGTTGCCACATAAATCAGTAGTAGTACATTTTTGCAACTAGAAAATTTTTAATCCATGGCCCTACCATTGAGACTTTTAATTACCCTTTTTTGTAGAGAAAACAAGATTAGCTGCACTTTTTCTAACACTCAATGACCCACATTTTCTTTCCAAAATTAAAAATGACCCACATTTAACCCTTTTGGGTTTTAAAGCTATTCCCATTAATGATCACGTATATAGGAAAAAAAAGATAACTTAAATAAATTGGGTTCGTGTCGACACGCACTTTAAAAGGAGCGTGGGCCATCCTTTCACCCAAGCTCTAAGCTAGACAACTGTAGATAAGGGAAGTGAGAGGGTGTTCGAGGCTTCAGGTCGGTTCAACAGAACAAACTGCACGTGACTTTAGTCAAACAAAAATGCTTTTTACCCCCTTGCCATTGCCGACCAGACTCGGTCTAACCTAAAGCCTCTATGGTGATTGTATTGCATTTAATTACAAAATTGCCCTACTAAAAATGATTTTGGTTAAATGGTTAATGTTATTTCTTTTTTGTTTATCTAAAGAAAAGATAATTCAAAGATCACTAGTTAGATAATACTATTTTTTTATCAAACTTGATTATTTTATTTAATATCATAGAAGTTGATACAAAATTTCCATTAAAAAAAATATGATCAAAACAGATTATATAGACAAAAACTCAATAAAATTTTATCAACATAAACACATCTAAAAAATAGATTTACATCTTAACTTGTATCATTATATAATAAAACACCCCACAAATAAACCAACAAGTGGACATGGTTAAATAGTCATACAACCTATAAGTCTAGGAACAACTCACACAATAAACATAAAACGTAAAACAAAATTATCACTACCAACAAAGATCTCCACCATCTCGGAAGTCATCAAGAGCAGAACACAGTGAAAAGAACACTACAAAACACCAACAACCCGAGAGTTTTTAAGAACAGAGCACACAAGTGAGATAACACTAATAGTTAAGCATAATGGAAAAATGCTATTTCCACCTTGATAATAAGTGATATGAAGTTTGAATTACTATTGTTTTTTGTTAAAGATATCTTTTTCATTTTGAAAGAAAAGGATGGTTAAAATCAAATTTTTTAAAAATAAAAAAAATATATATCATTAAATTAAATACTCGAATGGTTGTTAAGATTAATTTTAAATATATAATCTTTGTAAATTACTCTTTTTGTTTCGTATATAATGTATTGTTTAACTTTTTCTAGCATTTTTTTAAACTTTGACTGTATTTTATTTCAAAATGATCATTCATTAAAATTTTAAACATTAGAAGTTTTGAATAAAATAGTTTTTAAATACATATTTATTAAAATTTACCTTGATAACATAGTTTTAAAATAATTTAAGTCAAACTTAAGAAAAAAATTAATCTAAAAAATCTGATTAAAAATTATATATGAGACGAAAAGAGGTAATTTATCTTATATTAAACTTGAAATACCTTTTTACTAAAAAGGAATCTTATCCTAAATTGAAGACTTGAGAAATTTATCAACCATCAACATCCTTTTTCACAAAAAATTAAAAGAAAATGACCTAAGGTGGTATGGAATTACCATTCTTCCTAGTTAGGTTAATTTTGAATATATGATTTCTGCTAAATTACATACATCTTATCCTAACATAAGCAATTATAATTATCATGAAGAAAATTACGAAAGCTACCTAAAATGCGCACTAGGCATATATCTGCCAGGTCATCCTTCCATGTCACCGCATTGGAATCAACGAGAGCCCCCATCACGGCTTTTTTTTGGAAATTTTGCGTGAGATGGAGGGTTTTTCAACTTACGAGTTTGATCTGGTCACTTTTGCATTGATTGCTGCGCTGGACTGTAGAAAATCGATGCCATTTTTTATTTTTTAATCGACAGAATGAAACATAACTGTATTATACTGCATGTGGTTGGGCCCACATTTCCTGCCCACTTGATCTGGGCCCTACGTTAGGTGGGCATGCACGAGCAAGAGACATCCAATCATTGATGATTTGTCCTTGCGTCGCATCGGACGGCCCAGGTGGAGCCATGGGAATGGAGAACTTTTCATTTAGCTTGCAGATCAAATATCAAGGCTTCCATTTTAGGATTAACATTTTTAGTCCATGATTAGTTATTACTTGTTACCCAATGAATGATTTTTCTATGTTTAATCAATATTTTTATTTACTAAAATTGTTTAAGAAAACGTAAGTCTAAAGACACATACACTGAAGAAAATTCTTCCTTAAAATAGTTAATGGGGGACCGGGGGTACCATTTGGATTTTACCTCTTGAATTTGCTCTGTTCTTAGTCGACAAATTATTGTTGTCAGATTATCATCAACAGTCACTGAGAAAATAAATCATTTTGTTTCCTTAAAATTGTTTCAAAATTAACAATTATTAAGTGTTTTCTTTATCCTAATTATGAACAAGAGTTATGTTTTTTTAAATACTAATTTGGATAGTACAATAATGTGGTGGTCGCTGAAGATTGGTTCATTTTAGTAGTATAACTTTTACATATATCCAATAATTCTATTATCTACAACACGTTTTCTTTTTTTGGTGTTTTCGCAAACAACATTTTTGTAAATTGTGCTGAACTATGAATATCAAATTGGCTAATATTTGTGTTTTTTCAATTAAAACATGGTTTATGGGATTGGGATTTGGATATTAGGTCATTATTGTTTATATGTCACAGATTTTACGTCAATACAAGATGAGATAAGTTTTGAGTTTATAAGTGAAGTTTTTTTTCCACATTATAAGTATGTTGTTGAGTTAGAAATATAAACTTGTGATAAATTATATCAAAATGATCGTAACTTTTTACTGATTTGGAATCTTTACGAGAAATATTAAAATCAAGGTAAGTCTAGACCAAAGTGAGTCCTTTTCCGGATAAAAGGGTTAGTACAAAATTGAGTCCTCTATGGGTACAAAGTCAATGCAAAATAAAATAAAGTAAAATATCACAGATTTCACATCATTAAAAAATATATATTTTAAATTTAAAAATAAATATTTTCCTCTACCTAATGCATACTCAATTTATCTTGGGCTGGACTTGCCTTTCTTTTGGACCGTATGCATGGAAACTATATAGGCCGAGGCCACCAAAAAGCAAAGACATAACAAAGAAAAGGAGGCGGCCGAGGCCCATGTAATTACAATTATCAGAAAGTTTTATTGCATCACATATATATAATATAACTCGTAAGATGCAAGCACGAAAAAGAAAACTCTTCCTTTCTTTTTAAGCATGCAATAAGGAAACTTCATTGTTTATTTTAACATCATAGTGTTAATCACTGTTCACATAGCGGCAATCCTTTCTAACCTCTCCTTGATCTCCTGTAAGTGGATTATTCTCGGCTAACAACAGCACAGCTCTTGCGAATTGGTCATGGAAATATCCGTTATCAGCGGCCATTTTCTCCACAAAAGGGGACGTAGTTGGATCAGATGTCAACTGCTGATCTACCAAGAGCAATCCCTTGTGCTCCAGCAAGTTCTTGTAGTACATATTGTCGAGAATCATCGGCGTTTTACGGTCGTTTCTTGCGTATAACACCGCCTTCGGATTAGGGTCCGGTGTTGGGCACCTTCCTTTGAGGTACTCGGCGTAGTGAGGGTCCAATGTTGGATCAACCGTGGGGTAGAGCCTGTGCACTAGATTTACACAGTGAACTCGGCCTACCGAGTGAGCTCCTATAAAAAAATTGGACAAATTTATGAACTTAAATTGAATTTCAGTGAATAGATTATATATTAAAAGATTTTGTTAACGATTGAGTGCTCTCAAAACCCTCTTTACAATTTTCATATTAAGTAATATCTTCTCTCAACGTTAACCCTCGAATACTACTTTTAATATAAAAGTATTGTTATAAATAATAATTTAATATTAAAAGGTGCTTTTCCTTAGAAAAATTTATATTGAATTAATGAAGTTGTAAATTAAGAATGAAATTAATGAAGTTGGGTATTGAGTCAGTTAAGTGGTTGCAAATTAAAGCCGATTTTTTTTTATGCGTGTTAATTGAAGTGAAAAGGCAGAGAAGATGCTTTCATGTACCCAATAGAGCGACTGTTCCTTCGGTATCAATGCCAATGGATTGAAAGCGAGAGAGCACCAATTCCATCGTATCATTGTGGTTGGGGATGGTATTCTCTACCTCTGTCAGGTAACTTTCCTTGCTATCTTTCCTGCCAGTTTTCATTTCAATGCGTGGTCCTCCAAGCTGTAACATATTATAAGCCATAACTTAAACGTTTGTAACTTTACCTGTATTAATTAGTACTACTTTATACAATTGATTTTTGGGGAGAAAGGAGAAATTCAGATTTGAGAATACGCACCAAGACAATGCCATCTCTAGCAGAAAGAGAGACGATGTCAGCACAGGAAACTGTCATTGGACATTCTTTCTCAAGAGCTTGTTTGATTGTCTTAACGTACTTGAAGTTTCTCATCCCAAAACTCCGATCGGATAGTTGTTCTGACTGGATTCCATTCACTGTCTCCAACAACAGGGATGCATCGCATGACTACATCGACAAAGCAGCTTCGTTATTCAACAAAGACTGATATGAATCGCCACTAGTAATACTTGATAACATAGTAGCAATTAGTATACATACCTTCACCATGCAGTCATGGAAGAGATTCCTAACCCAAGAAACAGCTGTATTTCCATGTTTATCGTACAGCTTGATGACTTCTTGTTGGATGATCTCTTCAGCATTTGGGCAACTTTCAGCATAGTAGTTCAATTGGAGATCGCTTTTGCCTGCATCAAAAATCAAGAAAAACTGTTTGCATTAGTAATTCTTCCATTTTTGTCACCTTAGAATTAGTTTTCATTCAACATGGAATTAAATATTGCTATAGGTTATGGTCATAGTACACCATCGTCACATGAATCTATGGGCTCCAACTTGACTAAATTAAGCGCACTTGCTAGGTTGGTGGGTTATAAAGCTAACTGAATTTTCTCCTGTTTTTAAGATTCCCTGCTTTCTAAACTTGGACAATATCTTCGAAATCTTTGATGCATGATTGATAAATAATTCTTTCCCTGATGAAAAGAAGGGTAGAAAGAAGTGAACAGTTTCATGCATAATGAGCCATTGGTTTTAAGTCTGTTATATGAGGATGACAATATTTATATTCAAAATGAAAATACTAGGAAGTTAATTTGTTACAAGTTGCAAGAAGCAAAACAAGACAGAGAGATTCAAAATGATTGAGTTATCATATGATCCTGCCGAGTTAATTATTGATCTAAAGGTGTAATGCAAAACATTTTCAATCTATGTTAACCACCATTTCTAGGTAATTTAAAGGGTTTTATCCCTGTAATAAGAACTTTGGAAGGTTAGATATTGGGTTTGTGTCAAGAGTAATTGTCTTTGATAAAAAAAAAATCAAGCTCTACCTTAATAATTAAGATCTTTACTCATATTTCACTTGATACTTATCGTTTGAACATTGAAGTTCTAACTTAATAATAAAGATCTCAACTCAAATCTCACCTCACTTATCACTTAAGTTTAAACTTCCCCTGACTTAATAGTGGGATATATGACGTCACTAAAGTTTAGAGTCCGTTTAATTACTGCTATTAGATTATACTTTTTTTTTGTTTTGGAATTAAGAGAAAAAAATTCGAACTCTACTCTTTAAACATGTAAATTATGAATCAATCAATGAATTAAATGCTCAAGTGCTATTAGACTATATTTTTGATCACAAGAATATAGGATTGTACGAGTTTGATGGTATGAAACACATAGCAATAAAACATAAAAATGAATGAAACAAAGTACCTGAATGAAACTGGAGGAGTAACGGTAATAACAGAAAGATAAAGCTTGAGCAACAATGGTGCCTGTCTGTAGCCATCTTTCCTAGCATTTAGCTTCTTCTTTTTTTCTTCCCCTGTTGGTGTGATCAAACTCAAAGAATGTCCCAAGGCTTATATAGTAAGAGCAAGAACAAAATTAAGAAAGCCCTCTCCACTACGCCACTTTCTTTGACCTTTGGGCCACTTCCTCTCCTCACGCGGGCGCACCCCCACCCACTACGAAGCAAGTTTTTCTTCGGTGTTTGCTGGATACATCTGTTTTTCATCGTTCACATCTTTAAGCATCCTATCTTGAATTCGCCATTGAATTTATTTATGGAATTATTTGATTAAGAAGGAAAATTAAGAAATTGTCGGTTTCCTCATTTATAGTTGGTTCCGTAAGTTTTTAAATTGA
The DNA here is from genome assembly GCF_053813885.1 of Theobroma cacao. Classification (NCBI taxonomy): domain Eukaryota; kingdom Viridiplantae; phylum Streptophyta; class Magnoliopsida; order Malvales; family Malvaceae; genus Theobroma; species Theobroma cacao. Next base: position 2,735,044 of record NC_142643.1, read on the forward strand.
TTGCTTAAAAATAAAAAAAATATATTGGTTTTAATACGGTAAGTTCTTCAAATTTCTGTCCACGATAATGCATGATTTGTTATTATAATACTGAAGTCTTGATCTGCTAAATCAATTGTGTCGATGGTGAGACCCCTACTAGAAGTCTAGAACTATATATAATATATATGTATAATTCATATATATCATTGTTTAAATTGCTGAATGCTTACAGAATTAATTAATTCACATGCAGCTGCTCCATCTCCATGGCCAAAAGAAAAGAACATAATTAATTAAGTATATATATATAAAAGATTATATATAAAACATAAAAATTTCTTAAAAAAAAATGGGAAAGTTCTTGAGCAATTTAGGGTGTCCAATTTGTTACGCTTCCTAAAAGAAGTTACAAATTCCACTTAGTTGCATTGATGTTCATTTTTAAGTACATTGTATCTGTTGAGATATTTGATTTAAAATAGTAAATGCATGTATTTTTTGAATATAGAATTAAATTTAACGTTAAGATACAAACCAAGAGTTTGAGTTTTTAGTTAAAGAGAACGTCAAAGAGTTTGAGTTTGGAACTGAACCTTGAAAAAGGGAAAACAACACAATATTTACGTAAAAGAAAAAGAGAGTTAAGTCTAAGCATCACGAATCTCATATCAGTAAAAAATATGATGAATCTTTTTTAGTAAATAGTCATGTTTTTGAATTGAAAATGTAAGTTCATGATAATTGATATAAAATTAAGTTTGTCTAAATCTTCACTAACATCTCTTGTGTATATCGAAGTAAACTTAAATCAAAGTGAGTCTCTCTCTTCTATAGAGTGAAAGAGTAAGTGCAATGAGAGTATATTGCACAACTAGTTAAGATAGACTATTATAAATTCTACATTAATAAGAGATGAAGTGGGTTTTGAGTTAATATATAAGGTTTTCCTCCATTTAATGGAGATACCCTTTGAATTAAAAATACAAGCTTGTGACATAAACATTAAAGAATATTTTAATGACAAATCAGAAGTGAGAGCCTGTTTGGCTTGATTTTTTTCTAACTTAAAATATATTATGAAACTCTTATAAAAAATAATAACTTTTAAAATTAAGTTAAAGTTATTTGATAAATTTTTTTATAAATTCTTTTTTATAAGTTATAATTTTGGTTAAAATTATCATAAAGGGTATTTCTTTTTTGAGAAGGTAATATTAGAATTATTTTTAACAGATGAGGATATTTTTGGATCAAAAATAAAAATTCTCTTGTATTTTTAAAAGAAGAGAAGAAAATGAGCTTTTTCTGAAACTCTTTTTTTCAAAATTTTATTCTTTAAAAAAAACTATTTTTTTTTAAAGAACTTTTCAAAATTTATATTTGACTTGACTTTCACTTTTAAGAGGTAGATAAACTGAAAAAAGCCAAACCAAACAAGCATTGAGTATATCCACCCCATCATCGTTGGAAGTAGGTAGCAAAGCATGAATATGTGGTTAGTGCTACTTTGTTTATCTTTTTAATTATGTTAACAAGATGGAGGAAGTCGAGATGTAACTATAAATAAAGTCATTGGGAAAATATTAACCTCTGAATATGGAGTCCTATGTCACCCCTCATTCACTAAATCCAAGTGGATTTGTGTTATTATTGGATAGAAAGTAAAACCCACTACTTCTCTCACACACACATATAAAAAAAAACATTGGCTTTTAACTTAGAAGAGATAGAAATTAATAATTGGTTTCAAAGTGATTAGTGGGAGATCCGAATAATTTAAAGTAGTGGTTTATATTAAGAGAGAGCTTATGAAAATTTTCATCTTATATAACTATTGGCGTTTTTAGATATATATGTGTGGGTAATTTTTTATTATTATTTTAGCTTGAACATTGATGAATCTAAAAGCTTAAGCAAAGTTTCATGTGAATATGACATAAGCAATTGCTCATTAACTAATATTTTTATGTGGATGTGGTATTAAAATTTGTCAACGAAATAGAGTTACATCATTTCTAAAATCTTTTAATACAAGTTAGTGGTGGGAATAATTTTGTTCTTGAATTTTTTAATACTTTTTTAATGTATTTTCTTCTTATTCCTTACTCCTTTGACTATGCATAAGAGAATGGCAATCCCAATCCATTTTGACTGAATTATTGTTAATTTTTTTTTAAAAAAAAAGAAAGATCATGAAAGCATTGCTGACTTACAAGTACCGATAATAATTGAGTGCTTTTTTATTTTAATAAATTTGTTTGCTGGTTTATTAAGAAATTAGCCTATGGCTTCTTGGGCCTGTAGTGGTTAAACCCAATTATAATTTGGGTTCCATTCTATATACTGAGGGCTGTTTCATGAGTTTTGTTAGACCTCGGCCCATTGCTCCCTTTCATTCTACTCTTCCTGAATCTATTCGTTCTTCTTCACTGCAACGGTTCTTTAGACCTTGGCCCATTTCTCTTTTTCTGTCGAAACCTTTGAGCAATTTGTCATATTTTTTAGTTTTGTTTCTGCGTTTGAGTATGTCTGACAATTAATAAAATGTTTCAAGAGTTAATTTCAATCTGTGCAAAGAGAAATAACAATAATGAGACTACGCTTGGATTGCAAGTTCAATCACTTTACTATTTAGTTGAAATATGTCAGTATTGCTTATTGTTGGGGGCTCATTTAATAACCCCATTTTCTATATATCCTCCAACATGATCATAGTGTTAGAACATAGGATTAAAATAAAAATGAATAGTACAATGATTTCAAGATGTGTATGATTTATCTCTTTAATAATGTGTAAAACATTTATAGACAATAAATTTCGAAAATACAATGAAAATTAATGTTGATTATGTTTTACATTTACTAAACCAATTCACTAAAGAATTCCATTTAAAGACAATTAAATATCTGTTTTCTACATACAATAACTATTTGTTTGTATAGATATAGTTAATAGTTAATTAACAATCAAGACTTGAAAAACCAAACCATTATCCAATTTGATCTTTAGTCCACTTTAATTCAACTATTAACTTATTCTTATTAAAAACGTTCAACACATAGATTCAGAGAAACAAAGATGAGGCCTTCCACTACTTGGCCTGGCACCAGGATCGTTTGTGAGGCATGTAGGCTTTGAGTTCAGACCCAAGCAACCCCTCCTCCCTCGCCAACAATTTTTTTTTATGCTGAAAATTCGTGTAGGACCCAATTACCTTATAAATATTTTATTAATAATCAAAAGGATTAAGTACGTTACGGAGGGGACATAAACCGAACCTCCATAATTACATAAAATGGAAAAGAATGTGGAAAAGTACCTACAAAGGAAGGTTTCATTTTATATGCATATTTTTGAATGCAAACATTAAATTTCAACGCTCCATATTACAAGAGTCTAGATTATCAATATAATAAATAGAGTAGAAATAAATTAGGAGTATTACTCCTTTACATTTATTTAAAACGAATATAAGATAAATTAGTTTTATCTAACCTAATCATTCCTTTGAGCTCATCTTCAACTTGAAAAAAAACATGCAGATTCTGATATGTATGTTTCTTATTGGAGAGATAGTCAACAGCTTGGTTTCTTTTTCTATAAATGTGTGAAATCCGATAAGAGATGCCACTCAAGTAGTTATGGATAGAAACCAACAAATATTGAATCTGGGAAGAGCCTTTATGTCCCTCATGTATCATTTGCACAATTACCTTTGCATCCATCCCCAACAGTTTTCTTGTTAAAAAGGATAACAAACAAACAAAGGTGAGATAGTTTGAACTTTGAAGGAAGTATAAAGTAGGCATGTTGTCCTCTCCGAGAGTGGTTTGTAGAGGGCAAATAATTCTTTCATCTTCCCAAAATAACCCAGAAAAAAGAAAAAAAAAAAAAAAACATTCCCATGGTATAATCTGCAGTCCACAGAGTACTCAATTGTTTTCTTAGCTAGCGTGGGACGACATGTTTAAAGCTGCCCCAGCCAAGTGTAAAATGATTAGGAACATGGCAAAGTAAGAATGTAGGACAAATAAGGATAGGAATTCGTGAAAAGCTATCCTTTTGTCCCCTGATTTGATATGTTACAGCATGTGATTTTGATCCTGATTAAACTTAATGTGATGTACATAAAAAGACCTGGCCTCATAAGAAAACCATGATCTAAAATGTATGGGCATGGAGAACATGACAGCAACATCTCACTTAAAAACAAACAAAGAAACAACACATGAATAATGCAGCTCTCAAATCAAGTGAAGACAAAAACGAAGGATGGAAACAGTGTAATGGGGCTCTTGGCTGCTATTAGAAGCTATCTTTTTGTTATTTTATCTCAATCCAGAACATGGTAGGACCGTCCTGATCATCTTCCTTTTTGTTGCCTTATCTCTTCAGCAATTCGGATGACTTAGTATAACAAGAGAAGAAGATCCTACTTCTTCATTTAGCTTAATCAGAAGTAGTTAAAATAGGTGACAGAAAGAGCATTTGGCTCATTGTTTATTTATAGTATACTATCTCATTACAAACTCTTTTTTTTTTTTACTGTTGCAGCTATGTAGTAGTTGTTTGCTGGATTTGACAGGCTCTTTTCTATGGAAAATTTGACAAGATTTTACATTTAGCATTCCTGCTGAGCCACAGATGCAACAGTCCTAGCCCAAAACTTAAGATGTTTCTTCATATCAGCAGCGGCATAGACCCTTGGTACCCTTAGATTCAGCAATGGAGAATCAGGTCTTTTAATCAGCCAAGTCTCTGATAAATATGGTCTAACAACACCGGTCTCCTCTGGTTCAATATCATCATCTTTAGGTAGTTCATCAGCAGCAAGATTCAGTTCAGTTTTCTGTTTAGTTTTGAGAAATCCAAGTCTGAGCAAGCCTGGGACAACACTAATCATTCTTGCATTTAAGTTTTCTTTCTTGAATATAAAACCAAGATCCATGAAACCTTTTACTTCTTCTAGTTCCAAATCTTTCAAGCTCCTACAACTCATGGATTTTTGCAGTTTACCCCCAGGTGAACATGAAGTTGAGTGTCTGTGATTCTTCCGACCTTTTTGGGTTGATGGTGATGAAGAATGTGAACGACTTCTACTACAGCTAAGACTCACTCTTGTTGGTCTTTTCTTCACTCCTTCTTCCTCACTTTTAGAATCATCCTATAATTTGTCACCATAGAAACAATAACAAAATGAACAAAGCAAAAAAAAAAAAAAAAACTTGGTAAGAGCCTGAACTTGGAGACATATATTTGAAGATTGTCGAGGAGCATGGGTGTTTATGTTTTTATTACCGGTGGAGTTGATGGAGATGAAATTGCTGAGTTTTGTTGGTCAGGGGGAGAAGACACAACCGTTGGGATGTCTTCTGGAAGAGATGATAAAGAGAGGCTTGATGATGGGCTTGTAGACGTAGTAGTAGATTCTGAGTTGGGCTGCTGTACTGGTTTGAGGGTTTTTGGGAAATATAGTGAAAAGGGTTCTGGGAACAGAATAATTTGGTGAAACCAAAGACGATCCATGGCTCCCATGAGACATAAGGAGAGGTTGTCGGCCATGGAGAGAGAGAGAGTGTGTGTGTGTGTTAGGGGGGGGGGGGCGGAGAGATATAGAGCGGGAGAGAGGTTATTTGAAGGGAAAATCTGAGTAGTTATCAGCATCATTAATGAGGGGAGGGTCTGCGGTGGTGAAAGAATAAGTAAAAGCAGAGGAATATAGAAAGTTAAGTGGTGGAACCTTGGACAATGGAGGATGTGGTCGTGAACCTGGATTCCTCCCAACTCCACGTCTTTTACTAGCTTAATGGCCCTTGGTCCCATACTTGATGTGGATACTATTTGTTGCATTCATTTAACTCAATTTCAGGGTCATATCCAACCACAGGATGCCATAATAGACTAATAGTGGACCCCCAAAGTGGTCCAAAACCAATCTAGAACAAGCAGGTGGCATAAACTCTCACAATCCTTGTTTATAATGGAGAAAACATTGATGGTGCTATTGTCTTAATCATACATGAAGTAAAGTTTTTAATCTTCTATCTCCCCCTCTATGCTCTCATAAAACCTTCAAAAACTTCAAATTAATGTGATTTAATTGAAGCTTCAATCAGGCCAAACCCCGTGAGAGAAAATGTGAGACACAGATGGTCCACTGCAGATTCTTTCAAGAAACATCTAGTAGATACCTGCTTATTCCAACTCTTTTAAGTTTTGAAACTATGGTAAGAATCCAACAAGTCGATACAAGTTTGTTCTAGTGCCATTTTATTTTTGGTCCTGTCTTATGTTGTATCATCCTGAAAAGTATATTACAGATTTACAGCGAATTCAGGCAGTAGGGGGCTCCATATTACACAATCAATCCATGCAAACTTTGTCATTAAACTATAAACCAGAAACTGGCAAATGCAAACCCCTTTTAAGTGACCGATGTGTGCCTGTTTACGATTGACATAGATCAGGGCATCAGAAAAACCTTTTAGATAAAACTGATCTCCCTCTTGCCAGTGGTATGGCTTCATTTGCTCTCCAATCTACCCTTTCCTCAGCATTGGCCTGTCTAGTATGACTGGCTGAGATGGACCACGAGAGCAACCTGCTTCTACTTTCACTATTTTGTCTTGTTCTTCAGTGATTCCCCCTCTGTTAGATAAGTGAATGCTTTCAGTTAATGTAGGGCCTGCTCGTGGGAGAGAAGCGAATTCGGCTGTACTACCCCTTCTTGGGCTCCATTCTGTTGACATAGAAGGGTGAGGAGATTGCAGAAGTTCTTGTCTCTTCCTTCTGTCCCTCACATCGGCATGCCATTGCTTGATGATTTTGGTCGTTTGATCCTCTAATGCCTTACTCTTAAATTCTGAACCCATCTGCATGCAAACAAGATTAATAATAGCCGTGTTATATTACTAATGGTGAGTCTCAGAACTGGAAAACATAGTTTTCAGCGGACCTTCACCTGTGTCACAAGTGCATATAGAGGAAGTGTAATATAGCTGCAAAGGACTTGAACTACGATCCTAAGGATATCAAGAAAATGAAGATCTTCGAAGTTAATCAATTGCAAAGTTTTAGATCCTCAAATAGTTAGAAACAAAGTAATTCTTACGCTAATACAATCCTTGTGGCAGTGATTGCGGTGTGCTCATGGTAGCAAGAATCAAAACCAAATAGGATCTGAGAATGAAGAAAAAGAGATGACAGTTGAAAACAGAACTATAAGTTGCACACTCTGCAAGATAAAATTTTAACATTTAAAGAGGAAAAGCAGAGTAAGGTTGGATTTACTAACCAGTACCCAAATGAAGAAGGCAACCTCAAAGGCGTTCTGAAAAACAAGCATCAGTTAGTTCAAATTCAAAGAGTTGTGAGGTAAACAGGTTCACTTGTTTCATTTTCCTATTACATTCTATTAAGCAAAGTTACCGTAAATAACGCGAAATGTAGAAGAGTAAGAACAAATTGCGGCCGTCCAAACCAGAACAGTTCATCTTTTGGTTGAACTAGAGGGGTTCCCCTGATCACTCTGTTTTGATTGTTGATTTGAAGAGCCATTCGTGCAACAATGACCTCAAGTTTGGTTCCCACAGTTAACACTACCTATAAATCAAGAAAGAATTTGTGAAGACTAGAAGTGATCAGTAACTTGGACCACAAGAAAATTACAGAGATGCAACTTTTTACACTTACCAGGAGGGGAACATAAGATAACCAAAGATATGCGTGCCAGCCTGATTGATTCAAAAAACCAGAAGATCAAGACATAACTATATAAAGGGAGACAAAGAGAACAAAACAATTACCGTGCACGTCAACAAGCATCAGGATAACAACAACGAACCACATAAGAGGGCTGGCAAAGAGACAGAGTTTCATGTATATTAGCTGATAGTTCAGAAATTGCCAAAGAAGATTAAATATAATTTTCAGGATAAGTCCTGAAATATTTATGTGTTGGCTCATCAGGATTCAAGAAGATTAGATTTATAGATTCAAGAACCTGATGCTGACCACAATCTTGAAATCTTCATCTAAGGATCGCTCTATGTACTTCTGGAAATCGAAATTACTATACCTCCCTGACAAGTGAGCCTGAAAGGTTCATGGAACAATATATCGATTTAAGTATTAAGGAAAGCATTTCTTATGCTATATATACCATAATCAATCTCCATATTTGGAAAAAGTAGCTTGTTTACCGAGATGAAGCCATGCCTCAAGGTCATAAAATCAACTTTGGCTACTGAATTAAAGAACTGTCTGAAGAAACATTTCTGCTCCAATTGACAACCATCCAGAGCAATTTATTAATAGAAACGCAACCGCAATATATTGTACTGTTTCATCGGAAAACGTTAATAGTTTAGAGAAATAGAATGGCCACTCACAATCCAGAGCTGAATTGATGTTTCTGTGCAAGTAGAAACGTGTCGTCTTCCGAATGTTGTTTGTCTTGTAAATCTGAACCTCTCAGGATCTAGTGAACAGAAGAATTATGAGAGAAAAAGACAACAGCCCAAAATCTTTTAATCTCTTACACTTGAAAAAAAAATAAAGAAAAACAGGGAAACAGGTTAGAGTTCATCATCTATTTCTCAAGTTCAATCCAATTCCACCAAGTTGGTATCAACTATACGAACTATACATCCAACCTTAAACCAATGAGTGATAAGGGAAAACTGGAGAGCCTTGTTTGTTATGTTTATGTGTCCAACTAAACTTATGTGAGGACTGTGTCTTTTCTGATACCCTATTAAAATTTTAGGATGTGTATGGTTATAGGTGGAGAGCTTTGTTAGCAGGCAGTTTTTTTTTTTTTCCTTTTTTCTTTCCTCCCCTTACTTTCTCTCAAACCTGATATGCCTCCACTTCAGCGTCGTTCCGCCTCCCTTTCTTCATCGTTCGCTTTTGCCTCTCCTTTTCTGCCTGTACTCTTATTACACCAAAACATTCTCTTTCCTCTTCTTTCTTCTCATGCTAATGCCTCTCTTTCTCCCTTTCCTGTAAACCCTTTCTTTTGCCCAAGCTATGTAGATTTGGCTCGTGGATGGTTGTGGGTTTATGCCACCGGTGTGTATAATCCCAACTTGTCTAGATTTTAATGTCCAGGCCGAGGTAAACAAATGGGTAGCGTCTCTTTCGATCTTGGGGGTTCCATTTGAGTGATTCAAGTTGTTTGCCTTTTTTTTTTTGGCAAGGTTTTCCTATGTTCTAACCGAACCAACCAGTTTAGTTTCTCGTTAGTAGCATCGGCACATTTGAACATGACTGGGCAAGATATGCAACAAGGTGACCAAGAGACCGCTCCTAATAGTAATACCATTTTACCAGTTTCTTCTCACCAAGACATAGGCCATTGCAGCAGGAAGCAGAAAATACTGGATGCTGAGAACGAATTACAGTCTTATACCTCTGTTTCAGGACCAATAATTCCATCCCAAGAAAAACTGTTTTGTATAAAAATTCTACATTCCCAATTCTCAAGTCTTAGATTATCTTTCATTTCTTGTTTTTATTGCTGGTGTAAAAATTCAATTCTTGGCAGTACCGAGCATTCGCAATTATTGTTCAAAGTCGTAAGCATTAAAATACAGGGCCACTTCCTATAACTTGACCCATAGAACATGTAAACTGGTCCAACAAGTAAGAAAATGAGGTTTTGAAGATGGACCATATACTCTGCAATTGCAGGTCTTCACACTTTGTCAGAATCTCATGGTCCACAAAGCTGGTACTTTCGGATG